>NC_053156.1:151506748-151754248 GCF_016835505.1 Polypterus senegalus | reverse complement strand
AAAAACTGTCAGCACTTTTTGTCAGTTGTTTTAAAAACATGGTGGGCAGTAGAGTAGGGGTTAGTTTGTTTAATGTCAGACCTTATTTGTAGATTTTGGAATTAAGATAACTATTTTGCTTTTAGGGTTTAAAATTGTGAAAGAAAAGGTGTCTAGTGATTGTTTCACTGGGAGTTTTATTAATGCATGCTTTAAAATATGACCAGTGTTCAGAACTTATTCGTGACCACCTCTGTGCATCATTTCAGTGCCAACTATCTCCCCCCGTTTGTGGTGAAAATTCAGAACAAAAAAATTCTTTGTATACTATAATCAAGCATCTAACTGAGGCGATGATCTATAGCTAAAGTGAAGATAATTCACCTGGTTGGCTAGCATCAACTAGTAATTTTCTTTCTTCTTAACCCATTAATGCCTTGTGTTCCATTATTGGAATGACAGTCAGGTAATTGTATATGTTATGTATAATGTAAGAAGTGGATTTGCCTAGTGTTCCAATTTTGGAATGCCACAACTCAACAATGGAATGTAATACATTTTTTTTCTCTTCAATTTTTTGTTCCTTATTTTTCTACGCAACGTGAATTTCATGCACAAACTCCTTGGGCATAAATGGGTTTAGAGAAGTTAACCTGAGACATGCACAAAACTTATGTCTGAAGTTTCTAAAGATACAAAAAATTTTATAGCTATTTCTGAAATTAAAAACAACTCATGTCTCTCTACTTGATACCACATTAGTACAGGTCATATTTTGTTAGTCTAGTCAAAACAGTGCAGTTGTGTTTCTAGGCTCTCAATCTTCCATGTAGGTTAACAACAAACAATGCTGCAGCCTTCCTCAGAAGGATCCACTTTAACCTTCATTTGAAGGCATCTTAATTTTAGCTCCTTGGGGATAATGTACATGTTAGAGAGCACAGCACTCTTTCAAAAGGTAGTTGGTGATATTACACCGGTTGACCCTTGACTTTAAAAGGATAAGATTGGTGTTTTTTCAAGCCAGTTATTTCTCGACAAGTATGTGTAAGCTTTATGAAATTGTATTCTGAATGGCAGTGCAGGAAAGAGATTTTTTGACGAAAGAAGAATTTATAGAAGGTGCTTTACATTGGAGTCTATGGGGCACTGAGGAAAAGCTTATCTTTTAAAATGTGTCCCTTTACCCCCCCACCCCAGGTCATCAGTTGTCAAATACTGATCTATACTTTTTAATCACGGATATATTGTAAAATAGTTTATGCATTGTTTTAGAAAAGAAATCAATCTGAGATTCTGCCATTTCAAAAGAACAGCTGTGTATAATAGCTTTGTGCTTATTGTTGCACTGGAAGACCACATGGTTGGTTTTGTTTTGATTTACTTCAAACATGTTCCCTTGTCACATGAAAAATAGTACCAGGACTATGTGATAAAGTGATTGTTTACAGATTCCTTTTGTTATCACAAACATGAATCGGAAACATGGAAGATGTGGATTGATATTTTACAGCTGTCTTGATTTGGATAAATGGACACATTTGGTAAGGTAAGGTTTCCTCCATGCCTCGTACCCTTTTTTAAAATTCTGTGTGGCAAATGCATAAATACAATTTTTTATAAAGAAAAACCCCAAACTTATCCTTTGAATTATGGCATTTAATGGCACAGACATGATTTGGACCTCGTGCTGTCATGAATAAGTCAAATGCACCACATTTCGGTGCCTTTTAATCGTTGTGGACTTCTAAGCAAATATTTACACAATTTGAAAGCTTGTTTTTGTTGACTGTTTCATTTTCCACACTGTGTGCATAATAGAATTTTTTTTTTCTGTGTGGTCATCTTTGGTAAGGTCGGTGTTGTCAATATATGTATACGTGTGTGTTTGCATGTATGTGTGTGTATATTACAAATGCATGTCCTAGTCTGTGTGTGGATTTGAGACAAGTCTATTGCTCCTATTTAAGTTAAATTGATCTTCATTTTGTGAATACTTAATGTTACGCCATTGGCCATTGTTGTATTGGTGGCAATTGTACATTGGTGGTAGTATCATATGGAAATGTTACAATGTCTTAGATTCTGATTTTTTCTGCTTTATTGAGTAATTAGATTACATGACATTAAAAATATATTGTGTAAGCTGCTGTTTTAGACATTGTGTATTTAAGACAAATGAATGGTGTTACAGCTATGGCCTGTTTTTGTTTAAAATATTTAAATTTATATTTGTCTTAAACCACTATCGGCTGCACATGGTGCTGAATCTAATCAGCAAATTGATCAGTAATTTAAACCATTTTAGCACCGTCAAATTAATTTCCTTCCACATTGTCCTTAATGTAAAACAGAGGGGAGTAATGCATTCAACGGTTGGTTTGTTTATGCTCTTGGCTAGTTCATACCTTTTGTCTGGTTTAAGATATCACTGGTATTCTGCTGCCTATTTTTACTCTCCTGAAATTGTTTACTTTTTGAAATGTGATTTTTACAGTGAACCAAACCACAAGTTTATTTATTTATTTTTTTTTTGGTTTTCTCACTGGAAATTTTCTGACCCATTTTGATCCTTTTGGTGTTTATAATACAGAATGAATTGTGACTACCCGTGCAAGGTGCAAAAGGAAACATGGATTCCTATCGTCGTTCATAGTAAGAGATCATCATTTGTCTGTAAACTACAGTCCTCAAAGTGCAATGTTGTTGCACCGAGTGGAATGGCAAACCTTAGAGTAGTTTTCTGCTGTGGTGTATGAAGTGAGCATTGGTAGGGTTGGCACAAAAGATTTCTGAAAGGTGATTTTTATAATACGGGTTATTTTACAGTGAAGTTGCACGTTTAGATTGTCTGGATGTAGCAGTGGTGCTGCCCAAGGTGGTTGTAGTTAATGAAAACTAAAATAAAATTAAAACCAAAATGAAAAACTAAACTAAATTATTAAAGTAGCTGGAAAGACTTAACCAAAATAAAGTTATTTTTCAAAATAAAGTCATTTACTAAAAATGTTTAGATTTCATCATAACGGACTTGCACAAGAGCTAATCTGGAATGCAGGGGTCCCAGAATGAATCAATGTTTTTGAATAAGTATTCCCACTGTTTTATTAGAGTTAAATGTTACAAGAGCTAAAGACCAAGGCAGCACCACATGCCGCCCACATATACTGTACAGTATTTATGCAGTGAACGGTAGCTGATGATGGAGGGCGGATGTTGACTCAGCATATGCAGTGACAGAGTAAACTGAATGAGGGTGCCTAAAGCATGTGAAGAAAGCAATTTGCTGTATGATCAACAGTGACATTTCTTCAGGAGCTGATAGTGACAGCATGATAGATTCTAGTTTAAGTGCTAGTGAAACGTACCATGGTGGTGATTTTTGCTTTGAATATGCTCAGTGGCTTTCGTTCACTGGATCCCCAGGGCTCAAGAGAGAAGTATTAGATGCAGATAATCCCTTATAGAACTTCACCCTGTTCATAAATGATTGCATGTCACTGTATTTTGGGCTTAGTCAGAGTTACAGCTATATATGCTGCAACTAATCCAGCAGCACACAATAAGCCAAATTCTAGGCTACATAAGAGTTGATTTCCATTATGATGAGCTGCCACTTTCCTTTGAATTGCACTTCTTGTATATCAAAATGTAAGCACCTGAAGTCGGAATGTGCTGGTCAACAAAACCTTTGCCATATGGAGAGAAAATTCACAAGTGAGTAACGCTTCAGTTTATTTCTCAGGAGACTGTTTTGTTGAAAATAATTCACCTGCCGTTTCGCACACGATTCTTTTTGAAATTAAAATTGCACTGATTAAGAGACTGACAAGGTCAATAATACAAGATCAGCATAATGTTGCTGACCAATCACTTTTGCTTTAAAAATGGTAATTTAACAACAAAGGAATACAAATGTGAATTTCTTGGTTTGACAATGTCTCTACTGCATTATAGGTAGGCAGGTGAAGAGAGCCTTCCAACTGGTGAAAAACTAAATGTATTTTTGTATTCTGTGTTTAATTTTTTGGTTTACATTCACAGCTAAGAATTCTTGATATTGTGAAAATCTGGTGGCACAATTGTTTTAAAATTTGTCCCCCGGTTTTAAATGTTTCTCTCAAAAAGGGGAGTTGAAATATCGTACTCTTGTATGACAGGTGTGTCAATATTGCATATTGTTGCAATAAGCTGGCACCCTGTCCAAGGATCTTTCCTGCCTTGCATCCAAAGCTGCTTGGATAGGCTCCAGGTTCCCTGCAAGCCTGCTCTGGATAAGTTGGTTTAGAAAATGTGAGCATATACTGCTCCTAATCTCGGATGTTGTTGTTTCTTTAGGTTTGTGGCTGTCCATACACCTATTACTTGATCGATCTTTGCTTATTAAGGTGTGTGTTCTTAAGCACACATTCAGTGTCATGGTTAGGGGCAGTGAGACTTTAATAGCCATGCAATTTCTTTGATTCCTTCAATACAGTTTGGTGTGTTCTGCACATTGATTCAAGCCTAAGATCCCTGTTCTTCCTAAGCCCCATGATTTTCATGATCACATCTTTCAGAACACAGAATTTATTTTTTGAATTTATTTTCATGCCTGCAGGAGGCAAATTTCCTATTATAAATGTTTTGTTCCTAAATCAAAGATCAATATGTGGCTGGTAGAAAATAAAACCCTGTATGGGTGATTTTTGAATACAAAATTGAAGGCTTTAATTGTAAGCATGTTGTTTTGGAGCAGGAAATGTTGTATGCTGTAGACATTTAGAGAAAAAAAAACCCTCAAATCTTAAAATTCACCCAAATTTCAGTAACATTAAACTCGTATCCAAACACGTTCAGTGTACAGTTCTGTCTGATTGTGACCTAAAACTAAACTCCATAGTAGCTTTTTAACCATACCATAATTACTGAAGTGTGTGTGTGTGCGCACGCACGTATATGTGTGTATGGATGTATATTAAAAAAATGATGAAGGTCTTTGTTAAATAAAACCTAAATTAAAACTAAAAAATACACCTTGACAGAAAACTAAAACTGAATTTCCAAGTAAGGTCTGAAATAATATAAAAATAAAACTAATGTAAAGTATGTTTTTGTCTAGGCAGCAAGGTTTAGTTTTGCCTGTGCAGCAGTAGTAATAGTTGAGAGAATTGGGGATGTGAAAGGACTGCAATCAAATCTGGCCAGTAATGGTAAAGCTAAAAATCCCTGAAGATGGTGGAAAAAATGCAGTGTCTTGCTCCCATAGAACATATCAATACAACCTATTATGACAGTAACCGTAGCCCAGCCAGCACCAGTATCAAACTTGAACCGCTACCATTTGCATAATAAATAGTTTGTGGTTTGGAGTAGGAGAAGCTTGTGTGTGCGCAGTAGTGCATGCAGTACCATACAGTGAACATTGTGTTTATTCTGTCATTTTACATTACTATATTTAATCATTTTGAAATTGAACCCAAAGTTTCAACAATACTGTTTTATCTAAATAGAGCTGTTATCTACATCTGTTTAAAGCAAATATACTCGACCAAAGAAGGGTGATGATTGGCCAGGGTTAGTTTAACTTGACAACATACGATCTAGAACTATATCAGAATTAATCATAAAATCTTGGTCTCTTTAAATTTAACATAAACACGTCCCCCTAAGATGATAAAGGTTTTTTTTATTTCTTCCATCTTTCTCGTTAATATTTTAGGTAAATGGCTTAACCTTATGCTTTAAAAGCTAACAAAAAAAGAGGCTCTGTGTAATTTAATAGCATTATTCAGAGATACAGTTTGTACACAATTCTGTGTTCGTGATGACGAAAAGTGCAGCAATAGATGCCCCAACCATCTTCAGTTGGTTTAATAGGTCCTGAAAACTTGAGATTCTTACTACAGGCTGAAGTTAAATATTGCAGTGGGTTGAAGGCTAGCTAGCTAGTAGACATTAAATCTGAACCAGTTTACATGAATAATAAAAGTGTTTTTTTTTAGGTGTTTAATTTTAAAGTTTCTTTTAACTTGGCAAATGTAAAGGATAATGCGAGGAAAACTACTTTCACAAATGCAACAGAAAATAGTTGTATGTTGGGTTATTTCATTGTTTCCCTTCAGGTGAAAAAAAAAATTATAAATAAATCTGTTTTTTGACGGCATCTGTGTGGCCTCTGCAGCTCCCTCTGGACCCAAGCTTCGATTAAGCGGTTCCAGGGTCTGTTTGATTAGACTGTTTTAAACTATTAATCATACTGGGAACAGCATAAAGACAGACTACAGCAGGGATTTTTTAAAAATGTATAAATAACAAATATATCTAAATATGAATAAGTATGACATTACAAATTAACTTTTGGAATGAAACAAGTAGTTTGGAATCACGGACTACTTCTGTTTCACTATTGTGAATGGAGAGAAAGAAAAAAAAACACAATCTTTAGCATCTTTAGGTTGTACAGTGATAAAACCAGTAAGCAAAGTTTAAAATAAAGTTCCAAAATACAGCAACTTTATGGTGTACTGGAATTATCATAAGTAAATTGTGTCCTAGCACAAACATGCTGTAGTTGTTCATGTGGTGGATTAGCTTAGTACACATTGGTGCTCTTGTTCAGTCAGACATTTTAGATTCTTCTGACATGTAATTCCTGTTCCGTCACCATTAAAATGGGATGATGTGGATGGCTGAAATCAGACACGCAACTAAAATGTGTAAGGCTATTGACTAGAATGGCAGTTATACAAGTTTACAAACATTTGCCATATTAAATATTTCAGTTGGAAATGCTCAGTCGGGCACCTGTCATTCACTTTCACTGCTAGTATATGTGGCTACAATTTACTTTTTCTAAAAAAAATATATTTTTTTTAAATTAGAAAGGAATACTTTTTTTCAGGTCGATTTTCAGTAGCAAAAAACCATGCAGTATTTTGTGAGACTAACCTGCTGTTCTGTTTGGACATGTGGTCTGCTAGGGCAATAAAAGGGAGCCAGCAGTTGACGTTTACTGTAGCGCCGAAGGTAAAATTTCAGCACTGGGTAGTGTCTTACCTACCCTCTTTATCCTGATTTGTGTTTTTATTACACACATATTGTACAGTCAATTGAAAAAGTTTGCCGGCGTAATTTCTTTTCAACAAAAAAGATAACGGTGTTATGTCTGTCTTTTCCTAGGAACATCTGCGTTCTGGGGTGTTTTCCGAACCAAGATTTTTAGCGAAGCAGTATTTACTTGTATGAAATTAAATCAAATGTGAAAATCTGGCTGTGTAAAAATTTAGGTCCCCTTGTAATTTTGCTAATTTGAATGCATGTAACTGCTAAATACTGATTACTTGCAACACCAAATTGGTTGGTTTAGCTTGTTAGCCCTTGAACTTCATAGCCAAGTGTGTCCAATCATGAGAAAAGGTATTTAAGGTGGTCAATTGCAAGTTGTACTTCCCTTTGAAGAGTGACAGCATGGTATCCTCAAAGCAGCTCTCAAAAGATCTGAAAACAAAGATTGTTCAGTATCATGGTTTAGGGGAAGTCTACAAAAAGCTGTCTCAGAGGTTTAAACTGTCAGTTTCAACTGTAAGGAATGTAATCAGAAAATGGAAGGCCACAGGCACAGTTGCTGTTAAACTCCGGTCGGTAAAGACAAGAAAAATACAGGAGCAGCATATGTGCAGGATTATGAGAATGGTTCGACAACCCACAGATCACCACCAAACACCTGCAAGAACATCTTGCTGTAGATGTATCTGTACATTGTTCTACAATTCGGCGCAATTTTCACAAAGACCTTCTGTAGGGCAGGGTGATGAGAAAGAAGCCCTTTCTGCACGCATGCCACAAACAGAGTCGCTTGTTGTATGCAAATGTTCATTTAGACAAGCCAAATACATTTTGGAACAAAGTGCTTTGGACTGACGAGACAACAATTGAGTTATTTGGTCATAACAAAAAAAGCGCTTTGCATGGCAGAAGAAGATATTGGGTTGAATTCAAGAAAAACACCTGCTACCTCCTGTTAAAGTTGGTGGAGGTTCCATCATGCTGTGAGGCTGTGGGGCTAGTTTGGGGACTGGGCCCCTTATTAAAGTTGAGGGTGATGAATTCAACCCAATATCAATAAATTCTTCAGAATAATGTTCAAGCATCAGTCACAAAGTTGAAGTTACGCAGGGGTTGGATATTCCAACAAGACAATGACCCAAAACACAGTTCAAAATCTGCAAAGGCATTCATGCAGAAGAGAAGTACAATGTTCTGGAATGGCCGTCAGTCCCCTGACTTGAATATCATCGAAAATCTATGGGATGATTTGAAGCAGGCTGTCCATGCTCGGCAGCCATCAAATTTAACAGAACTGGAGAGATTTTGTATGGAAGAATGGTCAAAAATACCTCCATCCAAACACTCATCAAAGGCTATAAGAGGTGTCTAGAGGCTGTTATATTTGCAAAAGGAGGCTCAACTAAGTTTTGACGTAATATCTCTGTTGGAGTGCCCAAATTTATGCACCTAATTTTGTTATGATGCATATTTTCTGTTAATCCAATAAACTTAATGTCACTGCTGAAATACTACTGTTTCCATAAGGCATGTCATATATTCATAAGCCTAGAGATTCTGGTCGAGGAGGAGGCCTTGGAATAATTCATTGTAACAAATTGCAAATCACTCCTAAAAATTTAGGCAACTTTACATCCTTTGAGGCATTCATTTTAAATATTAAAACAGATTCCAACACAATTATAGTGCTAGTCTACAGACCACCAGGGCCATATTCATTGTTCATGACTGAATTTAGCAACCTTCTGTCTGATTTGGCTATAAATTATGATCACGTAGTTCTGATGGGGGATTTTAATGTACACATTGATGTGGAAACTGACACTTTTAGCAAATGTTTTACTTATTTGTTAAATTCAGTAGGATTTTTTCAGATTGTCAAAGGTCCAACTCATAATCATAACCATACATTAGATTTAATTATAACTTACAAAGTTGAAATTCAAAATTTAAATATTACTCCATTAAATGTAGTTATTTCCGATCACTTCTTAATTACGTTTGATTTAGTTCTGCCCATGCCAGCGCACTCGCAGATTAAAACAAAGACAGTGCGACATCTAGATTGTAATTCTGCTTCAAAATTTATAGATACCTTGAGTAAGTCGAGTGTAATTGTGGAAAACCATTTAGATCAGTTAACATCAAATGTAAACGTGGAAAACAATTTAGATCAGCTAATATCACATTATAATGTGACCTTGAGAGATGCTCTGGACACAGTGGCTCCCCTAAAAACAAAAGTGATCAAAGCACATAGAAACTCTCCCTGGTTTAATGAAAATACTCGAGCTCTTAAATTAGAGTGTCGAAAACTGGAGCGCAGATGGAGAACAACAAAGCTACATGTCTTTCAAATTGCATGGACAGAGAGTGTTAATAAATATAAAAAGCCCTCTTTAAAGCTCGCTCAGAATACTATTCTACATTAATAGATAGCAATAATAAAAATCCTAGGGTACTTTTTAGAGCAGTGGCTAAATTAACAAATGGGAATTCAGATCAACAGTGCAAAATACCAACAGATATTAGCAGTACAGACTTTATGAACTTCTTCAATGAGAAAATTAAAAATATAAGATCCCAGATCTCAGCATCACAGTACAAACCAAATACTAGCTTAGCAGACCCTGCTGCACATTGCATTCAGCACTTTAATAATTTTAATCCTGTAACTCACCAGGAAGTCTTAACTTTAATTACTAAAATGAAGCCCACTACTTGTTCCCTAGATCCAGTGCCAACAAAACTAGTAAAAGTGCAATGGATGTTCTTGCAGCCTATTCTAACCATTATCAATAGTTCATTACTGCATGGCACAGTACCTGATGCACTAAAAGTGTCAGTCATTAAACCTTTACTTAAAAAGTCAGACCTAGACCCACACATACTAAATAACTATAGGCCTATTTCAAATTTACCATTTCTCTCTAAAATACTAGAAAGTAGTCACCAGTCAGCTTCAGTCACACCTTACGTTACAATTTATTTGAGAAATTCCAGTCTGGCTTTCGCACTGGTCATAGTACAGAAACGGCACTAACACGGGTTGTAAATGACATTCTGATATCCTCTGATGAAGGAAATTCCACTGTAATTATGTTGTTGGACTTAAGTGCAGCATTTGACACCATTGACCATTCTATTTTACTGCACAGGCTAGAAAGCGATGTTGGGCTTACAGGCCCGTGCTCGCTTGGTTCAGTTCTTATTTATCAAATCGATTCCAGTATGTACAGAAATGTGCAGACAGTACTCCATCATTATACACAGAAGTTCAATATGGTGTCCCAGGGCTCAGTACTGGGACCTTTACTGTTTTCACTTTACATGCTTCCACTGGGATCTCTCATTAGGAAACATAATGTTAATTTTCACTCGTATGCAGATGACACCCAGTTATACCTTTCATTTAAATCAAATGAAGTTTCTCCGATGTTGTCTTTAATTAGTTGTGTTAGTGAATTAAAGGAATGGATGAATGAGAACTACTTGTCTTTAAATACAGATAAAACAGAGATGTTAATTGTTGGAGGGAATGACGCTGATCACAGCAATATTTTGTCGTCATTTAACTCAGTTGGAATCCCAATTAATTTTACTGAATCAGCCCGCAATCTAGGAGTTATCTTTGACTCTAGCATGTCATTTAAAGCACATATTACAAAGTCGTCCAAAACATGTTTTTCCATCTTAAAAATGTTAGGAAATTAAGGCTTTCTAAATAAACAGGATTGTGAGAAATTAATTCATGCATTTATCTCTAGTAGGATTGACTACTGCAATGCGGTGTTCACTGGCTGTTCAAACTGTTCTCTATACAGCCTCCAGTTAATCCAAAATGCACTGCAAGAATTATTACAAGAACAAGAAAATATGAACACATAACCCCAGTTCTTAAATCTTTACACTGGCTCCCAGTTAAGTTTAGGGCAGATTTCAAAATCCTCCTTTTAACATATAAAGCATTAAATGGCCAAGGTCCGCTTACTTGTCTGAACTTATCATGACTTACAAACCTGAGCACATTAAGATCTCAAGATGCCGGTCTGCTTAGGATTCCAAGGATTAATAAAATAACAGTGGGAGGTCGAGCTTTTAGTTACAGGGCCCCTAAACTGTGGAATGGTCTTCCTGCTTCCATAAGAGATGCCCCTTCAGTCTCAGCCTTTAAATCCCGGCTGAAGACTCACTACTTCAGTTTAGCATATCCTGACTAGAGCTGCTGATTAACTGTACATACTGCATCTCTGTTGTTAGTCATTAGCACTATAACATAAGTAACATGATAATTATATTTGAATACTAACCCTCACCTATTCTGTTTCTTTTCTCGGTACCCAAATGTGGCAATTGGTGCCACGGCCCACCTGCCAAGTTGTTTGCCTGCCTATGGTAAAGTCATCCCTGATGGAGGATCACAGGAATCATGAGAAAGAGGGGTCCTTTCATCGGAGCAATGTTTCAGCCGTGGCATGGCCAAATGGGGAGGCAGCTAGATGGATGAGGTCTCCAGGACTCTAAAAATATCCAAACCTAATTATGTCATATCATCTACTGTTAAACCGTACTTCTAAAATTTTTATTATTATGCTGTCTTAAGGAATTGTTCTATTCTGTGTATTGTATTGTATTGTATTGACCCCCTACTTTTGACACCCACTGCACGCCCAACCTACCTGGAAAGGGGTCTCTCTTTGAACTGCCTTTCCCAAGGTTTCTTCCATTTTTCCCTACAAGGTTTTATTGGGAGTTTTTCCTTGTCTTCTCAGAGAGTCAAGGCTGGGGGCTGTCAAAAGGCAGGGCCTGTTAAAGCCCATTGCGGCACTTCCTGTGTGATTTTGGGCTATACAAAAATAAACTGCATTGTATTGTAAAAATAAACTGTATATTACAAGGAAGTTGCTACTTTGAAAGCTCAGCCAATGATAGACAAAAATCCAAAGAATTAAGAGGGGTTCCCAAACTTTTTCATATGACTGTATATTTACTACTTGCTGTCTCTCCTATGCAAATTTATTTTGCAAAAACCAGACCCCCACTTGGGGTTGAGCCTTGACTTCAGTAGGATATGCCTTCATTAGAAGGCAGCACTACACTGAGATGTCACCACACACCCTGAGTAAACATTTACCCTACTTTAATAAGTTAAAATTGTAAGACAAAGGCAGTAAGATATGCTCTTTGTACTGTTTGGCTTTAGACATTGATATGCTATATTAAAAAAGGTCATGTTTTAATAAACTTTAAATCAAAAGAGGAAGACATGTTAAATGTTTAGCTCATGATTTTTAAGGTGGTTGTCTGATCCCTGCTTCAATGAAAAGCAGTAGTAATTTATCTGTACATATACTGCGCATATCAAATTAAAATTTTCATGACTTTCAAGCACTTCTTCCCTAACTTACAGTTCAGTTGATATGCTTTATCAACTTTACCAACATTTAACAGAAGACAGTCACACATGGGTGTGCATGGTATATAAGTTAATGGCTATATAACCACCTTGCCACCTAACCTAGTATGCTGGATCAGGCTTTTATTGGATGCGTCCTCATTTAATGCTGGCACAGTGTTTTAGTGTGCATGAGAGACCCCAGCATTTCAGCACTTGAGTGTTTCTATGTGTTTGCTTCAGAAACGTCCACGTCTGCATTTTGCAGCTTCTGAAATTTTCAGTTGGTTATATTCTCTAATAACATTTAGGGATATTAATAACATCAATCACACAATTTTTCCTTTTTATAAATATTCAAAAAAAGCTACTGATCAAGTACAAAATGGAAGCATGTTAGTTGATTCACTGTTAACTTCTGCTTTTTTATTTTTATTTCCTTTCAACTAAAGAAAAATAGGTGTCAGTCAAGATCTGAGAGACTGAAAAATGCCTGTGGAGTTGAAGCTTGGGTTTTGTTATGGTGCTGAAATCTAAGCCCTACTACTACCAGTTCCTGAGATTGCACACACAATAGTGAGGTATTGGGGCCATTTATCCTAGATGAAATGTTCCTTTAATTGTGGGCATTTTACTTTTAAATTATGAACTTGGTTGGAATATAAATGCAGCCACTATGAAGGAATTGACTTTGAGGCCCCAGCCTAGGCAAATTTTTTACAGTCCATTACTATTGGGATAATTTCACTGATTTAAGGTTATTTCACTCTTTTTTTTTCTTCGTCTTTTGACTTTACAGTAATGATGAGGGACAAACTGGTGACTAACGAAAATCGATTTAACTAAAATTCTGTCCATTATAAACTGCCCTATCTATTTTGTTAGTGGCTCTGCTCACAGCTTTACCGAGAGGTTTGGCTCATATTTTACAATTGGCACAATTGTGCATGGTTATCTTCATGCAGGCACTGCTTGTTGTGGTATGTTAACATGTAGCTGCTAACTGATATATTCAGGCACATAGCAATACTGTATGTGAAAAAGAATGTGTTAAGGGTAGTTGCTGAACTGCAGAAACTAACAGTTAAGTACAGAAATCTGCTCAAACACACATGCACACAAATGCAGGGGTATACACCTCTGGATGGACTATTGTGCAGGGTGGTCTGTGGCAATTCTGCTGGATGCCAGCTACTTCTGGACTTTCATTCAGACTTCATTCCCCAACTATCTCATGTTGATCCTGCAGCTGCTTTGTCCCATCTCTTCTCACCACTTGCGCTGTTCTCCAATTTGTTGACCCTTACTGAAAACTAAGAATGTTTGTCACATGCACAAGGGTATGTTTTAGTCCTTCCTAAACTTTTATTCTCAGTTTGCTAGCTAATGTTCACTCACCTATTTCATGCTTTATTTTAAAAATATGTCACATTCAAAGAGATCTTCCAAATCAAACATCTTTAACATGTTGCTTCTCCTTTGTGGGTGGTGTTTAGATCCTCTTTCCCTTTGTTGTTAGTCCTGTTAGGATCTTATCTAGCCATTTTCCTCATCATTACTTTGGTTAGGTGATGGCCGATAGTCCTGGAGTTAGGAAGACCGTGTGATTGCACAGGAGAATTAAGGATGCTTCATTGAGCCATGATGTCCCATATCTTTTATGCTCTTTCACAGTTTGTGACACAACAGCATGGCCCAAACAGGAATTATTCTGGTAGTTCTAACAGCCAGTCTCTGCCTGATAAGCGGTCATCACACCCCAGCTGTTTGACATTTTTCCTAAAAGTGGGCTGGCAGCAGTCAGACCTGAATATCTCTGGGGAGGTGGAGGACTTGGGTATTGTAGTTAGGCACTAAGCAACCAGATGCGTTAGATCAGGGGTACTTGGCTGTGGTCCTGGAGGTTTGCATTGGCTATAGGTTTTTTGCTTGAAACAAATTTGTATTTAGAACCCATTTATTTGCTGCTAAAGCAATATTGTTTTTGGGATTGGTTTTAGTTGACTCATTTGTTTTGATTCAGAACACCTAATGGCCTATTGTAGTTTTAAACAACTTGCATTAAGGTCTTAATTGTTGACCAATGTGCATCATTAATTATCTGTATTGATACAATATTTTGAAATAAATGAGAGAGATGGGAAGGACTAAGAGGAACAAATCTGTTCTGGACCTCAAAACATATGGATAATGTTCGAAAATGAAAAAAATCTACACTGTGAAAGAGTGGTCTTGGAAAAAGCAAAGCTTCTAATTACAAAACTGGTTGGAGTAAAAACCTGCATTCATTGCGGACGTCCTGTGCCACGTTTAGAGTATTTTAAAAACAAAAATGCAAACTGTTTTGCAAAATAACAGCTAATTGTGTTTTTGAGAGTAATTTTACGCAGTGTGGTAAAATTTACATGATATATTTTTACAGCTTAGTATTAACTAATGAGAAGAAATTTTAAAATAGGGGTCTCGTGTTAACGTTACTTGTGCTTGTAAAACGTGTGAAAGTCATTTCTTATACAAAAGTTGGGACTGAAAAAATGTGAAAATTGGCTTGGCATTCCAGCAGAATTTTATTATCAATAAGTCCTATTTAGACATTTTTGTTGCAATTTTAGCAACTCTAGGCAGCAGGAAAATGATGTGAACTGAAAAACTTTTCTTTGCTCATTTCAACGAAGCATCAGTCAATTTCTGATGTTCTTACACTACTTATGTCAGTCTATTGACACATTCTCTTAGTACAGCTGTCTTCAGTGCTGTTGACAATGTAAATTTGTTTCTGTCTTTAAGAAGGGGGTCCTGTGTGTTGGGATGACAACTGTCAATGGCAGCGTTTTCCTACATTTCTGATAAAATAAAAGAAGCATGAGTTCAGCCAGTTCAGCTCGAAACATTAGTCATGCACATTTAAACATCACATATTAATTGTATATTAAATAAGTGAAAGAGTGCCTTCTGTTTACAAAAGCAAATTAATTTCCTGATAGTGCCTTTATTGCAGTCTGTGCAGTCAATTGTGCAGACTACATTATGAAAATCAAAACCACTGCAAACTGTTTGATTTCACCTTGCTTACCTAGACGGATGTGTGTGGATAGAATCTTACTCATATCATCCCTTACAGATGGCATGTCACAGCTCAGGGGTGACTGCAAGATTCCCAACTGATCAGATAGTTCACGTTGCCAAATATAACCTACTGTTGTTAAAACCTGTATTGGAACAGGGACTGTGTGATTTCTACATGATGTAGGCTGCAGTTCATCACACCACTTCACTCCAAGAAGATGGCTCTAGAAGGTCTAAATCTGTTTGTAAGATATATGACAGATTTTATGATGAGCTTAAATTGCCACAATTCCTGAAAACTCACTTTAGCCTGTCATTGATGCTATTCTCCAAAAGGTCTAACGCTGCCTTTGCCAAATATGTCGTACTACACACAGCACAACTTGTTTCTTTGTTTTTTTTTTTTTTTCTTCAGGGGATGGTGGGTACCCCCTTGGAGCGTGGCTCCTCATAACACACACCAACCTGCAATAGGAAATCTATTGGGAGGCACTCCTACTTGTGGTCAGTGATAGCATGAATCGCTGGTTCATTAAAAGGCAGATTTGGTGTTTGAACTTGTTGTGAATGGCTGACCAGACCTTGTCCCTCAGAACATCAATGCAATGCCAATTTAAAGATGTTTGCATGTTGCATGTCAAATGTGAAGAGACTTGTATGTACTTGACTTGGCTTTTTTTTTTTTTAACAAGTTAGGTAAAATCATTTGTAATATTTCACAGTTCTGCATGTACAGAACTGCATTACTTCACATGCTGTGTTTCCATTAGTGTGTGCTACCTGATGGCACATTGCTATTGTTCCCTGCATTTGGCTGCTGTCACTAGCCTTTAGTCCAGCAAAAAAATGTTTTTGCTTTTATCCACTTCAAGGTCACATTCACTGAAATTTTGTCTTCTCCCTTCTCCTGTGGTTTGTACAAAAAGTCTCTACTTGGGAACATATCCAAATTTGTATGGTGATTAGTTCATGAATATTCAAAAGAAGCATTGTTTTTAAGCCATACATGGTTACTGATGGAAGGTGATGGGAAGTGGCTAAAACAAGTGCAAGAGTGTGTAGTTTTTAGGTTGATTTAAGATTTAGAAGAAAACTTGGCGTAGCATACGTTTGGTTTTATGCATCTGTTTTGTGTGTGTGTGTGTGTGTGTGTTTGTATACTCCATTTTTGCCTTTTGAGCGTAAGCAGACTTTTACTGTGGAATCTAAGTAAGGTTTTATATATGAGGCCCCTGGTCATTCAGGATAGTCTAGCTTGTCAATCCCTATTCATTCAACTCTTGAAACACAAAAGTGAAGATTTTAAATTTTCAAAGTATTGTTTTGCACTACATTGTTCAGGCCCTTATTCCAACAGTCTGTTTTCGAGGAGTATACATCTTGCCTGAAGAAGGAGCCCAAGTTGCCTCGAAAGCTTGCATATTGTAATCTTTTTAGTTAGCCAATAAAAGGTGTAATTTTGCTTGACTTCTCACTACATTCATAATGGCTAACATGGTACAGCACCCTAGTACTAGAAGTATATACTTTAAATATTTGTGTGAAAATGACCTTTATCCAACTTTTCTGTGCCCCTTTATGAAAATTAACAGCTGCCATCTCTCACACACCAATTATCTTCAAATTCTTTTAAACTTCGTGTCATCTGATCTTTTAAACTCTAAACTTTGCAGGAGTTAAATTGATTCAGCAGAAGTGTGTCAAGAAATGCTACTGGAGCTCCTTTTATAACAACAGCAATACGGCTGCATGATGCCTCACTGGGAAAGCCAATTCAGAAAGTTTCCTTTTTTTTCTGTTTCATTTTCATTTCAGTGTGTGTTCAGACTAAAGTGTGTGTGTAAATATGGTATATGTGTATACATATTTAATTAATGAGTTTTTGTAAAAAGCCAAATTTCCCACTGCGGCCAAATAAAGTTGTATTTATCTTCCTTGCCATAACAAACAGTCCTACAATTAGTGTAACAGTCTAACCAGCAGCTCTTATTTTGTAATAAGACACCAAAACTCTTTTCTGTATGATGTTTCACAAGGAAAGCACAGCAGATCAAACTGATGCAGCTATGGTGGTTATGTTGGTACACCTGTGCTTCTTTTCTAAAATGATGGTGCAGTCTCATCTCTTAGCACCTTTTTAAATACAAGTTACTTGCAGGATCTGATTTTTAGAAGATGATTCTTAATGAAAAAACATTACCATCCATAAAGAATTTTACCATTAGATTTCAGCCAGTGATTAAACATCTTCCTTTATTATTGTTTAACTTGCTTTATAAAAAGGAAAGGGCCTCAAAACAATGTATTTTAAAAAATTAGCTTCAATGGTGTTCAGCAATTAAAAAACAAAAAATAAATAAAATAACCTCCTCAAAACAGCTTAATCCAGGCTAGGGTCATGGAGATTGTAGCCTGACAGCACTGGGCACACAGCACTTCTCATATTTATTTCCTTTATGTTTATTTAGTTCTGGAAGATGAATTTAATTCCTTCATTTTTCCTAAATACACTGATAATCTACTGTATATTACGCACAATGCAATGCAAAGATGATAATCTACTGTATATTACGCACAATGCAATGCAAAGATACTTTAATTTACTGTCTTTCCCAATAGGCACATCTTTATTTAAAGATTGGCTGTGTGCAGGTTTTGGTTAATTAGAAACCAATTACTACTCAAGTAATATTTGTGTGCCTCATTTTAGTTACCTAGCTTATTAAGATTCCAAAAGCTTAATTATTTTAGTCTTAAAACAACTGGATTCACTTTAATTGCCTCGTTTTCTTCAAGAAAAGTTTCCAATTAACAGTGAGATGAAAATTACCCACAAATCATTTGCAAGATTTTCTCAAAAAGGAAAGCCGAGCAAAATGACACCTTTTATTGGCTAACTAAAAAGATTACAATATGCAAGCTTTGAGGCAACTCAGGCCCCTTCTTCAGGCAAGATGAAGAAGGGGCCTGAGTTGCCTCAAAGCTTAAATATTGTAATCTTTTTAGTTAGCCAATAAAAGGTGTCATTTTGCTTGGCTTTTCTCTACATTCATAATGGCTAACAAGGTACAACACCCTAGTACTCAAAAAGGAAAACAAACCTGCAATCCATGTAGGTGTCCTGTGACATCAGGTATCATGATGTTAGCAGCAGCTCATTTAAGTCCTGTAAGTTGTGAGATGGGGCGTCTTTGGATCAGACTTGTTTTTTAGCACATCCCACACATGCTCACTTATTGAAATCGGCAGCACCCAACATCTTCAACTCTTTGTCGTGTTCCTTAAACCATACCTGAATATTTTTGCAACGTGGCAAGGCACCTTTATCCTTCTGAAAGAGTCCACTGCTATCAAAGAATACTTTTGCCTTATAGGGGTGAGTGTGGTCTGTAACAATCTTAAGGTAGGTGGGTGGTTTGTAACAAGGTAACATTCGCATGAATACCAGTACCCAAAGTTCCCCAGCAGAACATTGCCCTGACCATCACAGTGCCTTTAATGCCTTGCTGCCTTCTCACAGTGTGTCCTGGTATCATCTCTTCTCCAAGAAAAAAAACACACATGCACCCACCAGCTCCACATGATCTTAAAGAAAACATGATTTATCAGACCAGGCTTCATTCTTTCATTGCTCCATAGTCCAATTGTGACACTCAAATGCTCATTGTAGATGCTTTAGATGGTAGATAGTGGGCTATCTTGCCGGTCTGTAGATGCAGCCCCAAATGTAGCAAGCTGTGATGCACTGTATGTTCTGAAACCTTTCTCTCATGACCAGCATTACATTTATTAGGAATTTGTGCTACAGTTGCTCTTCTGTGAGACAAGACTAGGCAGAGTTGCTTTCGCTCACTGCACACATCGATGAGCCTTGGGTGCCCATGACCCTGTTGCTAGTTCTACAGTTGTTATCCTTGTCCCATTTTTGGTAGGTACTAACCACTGCATACTTGAGACACCCCAAAATACCTGCCATTTTGGAGATGCCCTGATCCAGTTGGCTTGCCATCACAATCTGGCCCTAATCAAAGTTGCTCATATCCCTATATTGTCCATTTTTTCCTGCTACTAACACACCACCTTCAAGTACTGATTGTTGATTTGTAGCCTAATATTTCCCACCTCTTGACAGGTGTCACTGTAACAAGATAATCAATGGTGTTCATTTCACCTGTCAGTGGTTTTAACGTTGTGCCTACTCCATGTATTTTCTAATATTAAAACTGATGTTTAAAGCAATATAGTTATTTTAATTGATAAGATCAGAATAGAGCTGGAAATGAACACAGTGATAAGTAACAACAGGTAGTAGCATATGAAACCATTCATTACAGGTAAAAACATTACATCCAGACCCAACTTTCTCTTGGTACCGAAACTGAGAAGAAGAATTTGCAGCTTATTTCAAGTTTACAACAGAGAAGAACTGAGACTATTTATTGACTCATCTAAAAGAAGCCAAAAAGGAGTACATCTTTATAGTGGTAATAAATCCACAAAATGGGTTGCTCAGTCTATGAATTTGAAAGAAGCCTATGAGAACTTTGAAAATCCTGAGAAAATTAACTCCTCAAAGCATTGTGTATCTTACTAGGTCAACAGCCAGGGAAAAAATGCCATGTTTTCTCAGGGCCAAGAACTGACTTTGTGTTCAGAAGTAATGGCCAGCTAGAAAACAAAGCTACAACTTGGTGCCAAAAACATAATAGTCCTAGCTTTATGGATCCAGATAAAGTGCTGTTTCTATTGGTTCATAATAAGTTTGCTTTAATGAAGCAATTTGTCAAAGCCCTATCAAAAAATGGATCCTGTCTGATGTGGCCGTGTCTGAAGTTCAGGGTTTGTCTGAGGCTAAATTACAACCCCAAATCAGAAAAAAGTTGAGATGGAAATGAAAATGCAAACAAAAAAAATGCAGTGAAAATTAAAATCTTAAATGTACTTTGAATTTTATTTCATCGCAGGGAATATGAACCCATCCATCCATCCATCCATCCATTTTCCAACCCGCTGAATCCGAACACAGGGTCACGGGGGTCTGCTGGAGCCAATCCCAGCCAACACAGGGCACAAGGCAGGAACCAATCCCGGGCAGGGTGCCAACCCAACGCAGGAGTATGAACCCAAGATATTTCATTTGTTCTCTGGTCAACTTAATTTAATTTGTTAATATACATCCATTCCTGCATTCCAAAAAAGTTGGGACAGTAAAGCATTCACCTGTTTATAATGTTGTCATTCCTTCTCACTACACATAAAAGACGTGTTGGCACTGCGGATACCAAGTGATAAAGCATTTCAGGTGTTATTTTGTAACCATTTTTTCTACAAACACATCTTGAGGAGTGTGTCTTCGACACATTTTTCATTTCAAAATTCTCCACACATTCTCTGTTGGGGACAGTTCAGGACCTGTACCCTCTTCTTCCACAGCCATGCCTTTGTAATGTGTGTAGAATGTGCTTTTGTAATGTATTGTTGAAAAATGCATGGATGTTCCTGGAAAAGATGTTGTTCTGAAGGTTGCATGTGTTGTTCTAAAATTTCAATGTACTTATCTGCATTAATACTGCCATCACAGAGGTATAAATTATGTTTGGAAAGGGCACTGACACAACCCCATACCATGACAGACCCTGCATTTTGGACTTGTTGTTGATAACAGTCTTGATGGTCCTTTTTCGCTTTTCTTTTTTGGTCCGTACCACATGGCATCCAATTCTTCTAAAAAGGATCTGGAATAATGATCCATCTCACCACAATAAATGTTTCCACTGTGTGATGGTCCATCTCAGATGCCTCATAGCCCAGAGAAATTGACATTACTTCTAGACATGGTTAACATAAGGCTTCTTTTTTGCACAGTACTACAGTGAGGATTCTTTTGTCATCAGTATGGAGGTTTCCCAGTGTGTTCTTTCTTCTTACTGATATTCCAGACAGTTGATTTAGGTAATCTTATGATTTTACTGATGTATCTTATTATTTTACTCTTGTTTTTCAGCCAAAAAATGGCTTCTTAGACTTCATTGACACAGCTCTTGTCCTCATGTTGAACAATGGCAACTACAGACTCCAGAGGTTTGGAAGCAAGCCTAGGTATCTTATGCCTGGACTAAGAAGCAACAAAACCCACCCCATAATCGTACACACTTGTGACACCAACTGTCCCAAACTTTATGGTGTCATTTGTACATGTTGTGACAGAAACATATACAAATACCCTTAAAGTCTGCAATGTGCACTTTCATTACGTCTGAATTGTTTGATTTGTAATTTTAAACTATGAGCAGAGGGGTAAAACAAGAAAATAAATGTGTATTTGTCACAAACTTTACGAAGAGCACTGTATGACATGTCTTCTTCTAAACTGCTGTTGGGGTCTGAAAGGCTTGAGCCCATCCCAGCTACCATAGGGCATTTTTAAAATATATGTCTAAAAATACTAGGTTACCTAAATATTTTCATATTAAATAGATTTTTTTACTGTATACATTAATACATTGTGTATATTACATTTCAATTAAATTTCTTTTTAATCGTGTACATAAATGTGACGTGATGGAAACATTCCATTTTGTATCGTGTTCATAAATGCAAATACAAATAATTTCGTAATTAAAATTAACTTTCATGAACTTAATTTTGCAGACCTGTGTTATTTTTAGTTTTTTTTTTTTTCTTTTTTATAGAATTGTTTGGTTAAAGAAAATGCAACCTTATTTTCAGTTACACAATAATGAGCTGGGTCCCACATAAACACAACAGGATACTAGAACTTATTACTGATTTTAATATTGGCAATTGAAGCAAATATGCTGTACAAAATGTTCAACTTACTTCGCTGCTTTCATGGCAGACACTATTCAAAGCAAACACGAATAGGACACATACCGGCGAAAGCAGACAGACTACATTGATTTAGCGCTGAAGTAACATGCACCTTAAGTGTGCATTTTTGATTTTTAAATTCACGTCATATACTGTACCGTATCTTAAGTCAAGGCTAAATAATGTGTAAAAGAACTACAATTGCGCGCCTCCTACTGGACAATCGGAGCCCACCATCTAAAGTCCACATGTCATATGCTCACATGATAAAAAAAGTAACAAACTAGGAAGGATGTCACATAATTTTCAATAAATTTACAAATAAACCTCCGTACTTCTGAATTATTTATATCCAGCGCCATTATTCCATTAAAGCATCTCTTGCCTTAGGAGAACTTGCTCCAAAGTGTTTCCAACCAGCACCAGCCACAACGTCAAACGCTCGCTTGTGAAAAATAAGTGCGCAGCCGCTGTTGGGCCTGATTAATAGGAAGTTACGTCAGAATGTTGTGTCACATGCGCACACTGGTTAAGGGAGTGCAAACAGGAAATGCAGTGGCTGCTCCTATCATTGTAAAAGAAAAATAAGATTTTGTCTGCGAGATGCATTGGGAAGAAAAGTAATACGCAAAATCTAACAGAAAACCTATTATCATGGTTTTACAAATGATGCGTTTTAAGCGACACGTTACTTACTAAAGTTTTTTTCGGAACAGGCAGAGTAGCAGCTTGCAGAAGAAAGGTACGGACACCTGACTCTTCTCTTTTCGTTCGAGGTTAACACGGTTGCTATGTGTATGATGCTGTACTATTTTTGCCACACAGCTCTAAGTACAAAACGTTGACAGTATATTGCAGTAGTGAAAGAAGATTAATATATTTGTGTAAAGAATTAATTTCCATGTGGAAGTCTGTTTGCATACGTTGTATTTGCAGAATTAAATGTTTTACCTTGTCTCGTATGTATAGCAACACTTCTGCTATAAAACACATGGAAACCATATTTTATTTTTTATATTTGGCCTATTCAACTCAGTGTCACAGAAATATTTATATTGTTTAACACAAAGAATAGAAAAATCTGGACCAACATGCATTTAATCATTAATCTTCTTTAAAAAGAAATCGCTTAGCCGCCAGTTCAGAAAGTGCGTATATGGAAAGATACTGCCAGTCTCATCTGTACTGTCGTGGAGGTATTATTGTGGGTGTCTCTCAGATCTAATTTGAGATCTCTCATAATATGTATTATATAGAGCTAGTGCTCCACTGTGAATGTTGTGCTGTGATTCTTTATGATTATCGTCCGGCCACTGACTAGCTACGTTATACTTTTTGCTAACTGTTTGGTTATCTGGAAAAACTGGGCACCTAGTGAATGTACATAATTAGGAAATGATTTACAGAGAACCAATTATGCTTCAAATGCGATTCCACTATCGTGTACTTCTCTTCGTCATTACTTTGCAAATAAGGATTGCAGGGCCTTTTGATACGGTCGAGGTGAATTATGTTTACAATAATGACAGTGACAAGGCTTTCGGTTAAGTGTAGCTTGACTATTGCATTTTCCCCATTAACTTTACATGAGAATATACCTTTTACCCCGTGTATTGTTCCTTTTAAATCAAGAGAAATTTGTTGCTGCACGTGAAAGACCACATGCTTATTATCCCACGGTGGCATCGTTAGGGGGCAATGAAATGGCCAGGTGAGCAAACCACGGAGAAACACGAGGCCAAAACAAGACCAACTGCAGTTTAGTTACACTTGGTGCTGAGCGGCGAGTTTATCTGAGTACTGAGACCGCATTTAGACTGGAGGATCATCTCCTCTAAGTACCGTACTACGCAGTCTGGTCTTAATCTGCTGCTGGTAGTGTACTAGTTCAGCCTCGGGACTGACCCATAAATACCCCTCATTGTTATTACTTAAATATTTTACCCTTGCTAATTAACAACTTTGTGTTGTTCATCATTCAATTTAACTAATTAACGTACCATTCAAATATAATTTATTAAAAACGGTTTATTTTCTTAAAACGGTAAGACACACCCGGTATTTAATTGCTTTCTATCTTGTAAACCCCTTCCACAAATAATCAGTATGTATTGTTTTCATTTCTGAGGACTTTGTATGTTTAACCCTTGCATAATTTATATGTTCTACATAATTAATGTGGAATAAAGTTTTAATTATGAGCATGTTTAAATGTAAAAACATTCAAAGATGATTAAAACAAGTATTTAATAGATGGTAATAAAGTTATATTATTAACCATGAAAAAGGTAATGATGAACATATTTACAAATATTATTAACATAACTAATGATTACTGAGCCTGTGTCAGAAATGTAAATGCAGTGCTTGTAAAAAGTATTTTCACTCTTGTTAGTTTTCACATTTTATTATTATACATCATTGAAACACAGTGGATTTAGTTTGGCTTTTTTTTTTTTTTTACATTGATCGACACAAAAAAGACTTTAATATCAAAGTAAAAATGGGTCTCTGCAAAGTGTTCCAAATTAGAAAAATAAAATGCAAAATAATTTATTGCTTAAATATTCACTCCTTCAAGTAAGTATTTAGTAGATGCACCTTTGGTACAGTAGTTATGACAGCCTGAGTGCACATTTCTTTATCACTTTTGCACATCTCGACACTGCTACTCCCTATTATTCTTTGCAAAACTGCTGCAGCTTTGTCAGGTCGTATGGGGACTGCCTTTTTCAAGTCCTGCCACGAATTCTCATTTTGATCGAGATCTGGGTTCTGATTCTTCCACTCCAGGACATTAATATTTTTGTTTTTTTCAATCATCCCTCTGTATCTTTGGCTTTTGACTTTGGGTTGTTTTTCTGCAGGAAAACAAATCTTTTCCTAAGGCATGTTTTCCCTGAGATTTCCCAGAATTTTGCTGGTTCATTTACCCTCTACCCTCCCAAGCTTTCTGGGTTTGGCTGCAGAGAAGCATCTTCACAGCATGATGCAGCTTACACCATGCTTCACTCTCGTGATGGTGTGTTTTTCATAATGTGTAGTGTTTGGCTTATGTCAGATGTGGCATTTAATCTAATTATAGAAAAATGCAATTTTTGACTAATCAAAACACATTTTGGTCTCATCAGACCATAAAACCTCCTTCAGGCTGACTTCAGAGTCTCTTACGTGCCTTATGGCAAAATGTCATCTGTTTCATTTTTAATAGTGGCTTTAAAATCTTGTTGTTTGGTTTTTAAAGCCTTGCATGGTCTTGGTCCAAAATACATCTATGACCTCCTTCATCCCTATGTGGCAGTGAGAGCATTGAGGTCATCTGGACAACTACTCCTTATAGTTCCAAGATCTCGGCTGAAGTCTAGGGAAGACAGAGCTTTCTTAGGTATTGCTAGTAGGCTTTGGAATGACCTGCCTTTCCACATCAGGTCTTCATCTTCTGTCAAGGTTTTTAAAAATCAACTTAAGACCTGCTTGTTTTCTTCCGCCTTTCACTTTGTATGATGGGATTAAGGTGGATGTTATAATTGGTTGTTTTATTAATCTGCTTCTGTATGATTGTTTGCATTGTGTTTATTTTATTACTTCTTTGTACATCACTTTGGTAATTTTTCTCTTTGCCACTCTCCCATAAAACTATAATTTGTGAAACACCCAGGCAACAGTTGTTGTATGCCCAGTTTTGCCAGTCTGACCCACAGTAGCACCCTCCTTTGAGTTATTATAGGTCTCTTGGTGGTCACCCTGACTAACTGCCTTTTTGTACAATCAGTAAGATTTTGTGGACAGCCTGCCTTAGGCAGATTTACAGTTGTACCTTATCCTTTCCATTTCTTAATGATTGATTTAACTGGACTCCAATGAATGTTCAGTAACTTATGTAATTACTTGTGTTCATCACCTGACATGCTTTTGTAATCACCTTTTCATGTAGTTACATGGGTTGTTCTATTGTCTTCATTGTGTCTATTAGATCATGATACTGATTCACCACAAGTTGGAGCTTCCAGATACAAAAGCATTTATACTAAAATCAATTGAAATCTCTTGACTATAAACAGGTGATCCCCTTTAGCTAACTGTGTGATTTCTAAATATGTTGCCTGCCGCAGTGATGATTTAGGTGTTTCATGGTAAAGGCAGTGAATACTTACCAAGCTACATTTTTTTTTTTTAATTTTTATTTATTAATTTTATTACAATCAATACATAGCAATCAAGTTTTTACAAAAAAAAGAATTATGTTAAGAACAGATCGATCCCCACCCTGAGAGAGAGAGCAAGCCAAACAGTGTAAAATTTAAGGCTTGTAAAAATACCTAAATTAATAAATTCTCTGTGCTTTATAAACTTATTTTAAAATATTACTGATTAGATCCTGCCATGTTTTGAAAAAGTCTGTACAGATCCTCCAACTGAGTATTTGATTTTTTCCAATTTTAAATAGTATAACACATCAGTTTCCCACTGACTTAAAAGAGGAGAGTCTGTGTTCTTCCAGTTTATCAGAATAAGTCTGCTTGCCAACAGTGTAGTGAATGCAATCACAATTTGTTTGTCCTTCTCCACTTTAAGCCCCTCTGGAAAAACCCCAAACACAGCTGTTAATGGGTTAGGAGGGATTGTGAGTCCAAGGCTGTCAGAGAGGTAATTAAAAATTTTTGTCCAGAATAATGCTAATTTGGAGCAGGCCCAGAACATGTGACACAGTGAGGCTGGGGCTTGGTTGCAATGTTCGCAGGTTGGATCATGCCCTGGAAACATTTTGGAGAGTTTTAGTCGAGACAGATGTGCTCGATATATAATTTTGAGTTGTATAATTGTATGCTTTGCGCATATGGAGCTCGAGTGAATTCTCTGCATTGCTACTTTCCACTCCTTTTCTGATATATTAATTGAGAGGTCATTTTCCCAGTGTTCTCTTGGATCTTTGAAAGGAAGGGATTGTAAAATGATTTTATATATTGCAGAGATGGAGTCTAAGTCCTTGAGATTGAGCAATATTTTTTCCAGCGTGGATGAGGATGCAAGATGAGGAAAATCTGGAAGGTTCTGTTTAACAAAGTTCCTGATTTGAAGATAGTGAAAGAAATTTGTAGCTGGAATGTTAAATTTGGAATGTAATTGTTCATAGGATGCAAAGATGTTGTCTATATAAAGATCTCTAAGCAAGTTAATTCCAAATTTTTTCCAAATATTAAAAACTGCATATGTTTGTGAAGGTTGAAAGAGGTGGTTCTCTTGCAGGGGTGCCACAGAAAGAAGCTTCTCCGTCTTAAAATGCTTTCTACATTGGTTCCAGATTCTAAGTGAGTGGAGCACAATTGGGTTATTAGTGTATTGCCGATAACGTGTGTTTATTGGAGCGCAGAGCAGGGAATACAAAGAAGTACTGCAGGATTTTACTTCTATTGCGGTCCATGCCTGTGTATGTTCTTCTATTTGTGTCCAGGTTCTTATCGACTGTATATTTGCCCCCAGTAATAAAACTGGAAGTTAGGTAGAGCCATGCCGCCTTCTGCCTTTTGTCTTTGTAGGGTCGCTCTTTTGATGCGTGGATGTTTAGAATTCCAAATAAATGAGGTTATTGTTAAATCTAATTGCTTAAAGAACGATTTATTAATGTATATTGGTATGTTTTGAAATAAAAAAAGGAGCTTAGGAAGAATATTCATCTTAACAGTGTTAATTCTTCCAGCTAGTGTGAGATGAAGGGTTGACCATCTATGCAAGTCTTGTTTAATTTTTTCCATGCAGACGACGAAATTTTGTTGATATAGAGCTTTATGTTTACTTGTGATGTTTACCCTAGGTATTTAAACTGTTCTGCAATGATAAAAGGTAGGGTGTCTAATCTAATATTATATGAATTCACCGGAAAGAGTACACTTTTATTCAGATTAATTCTGAGACCAGAGAGCTTTTGAAATTCTGTGAGTGCTGCTAAGACTGCAGGCACAGAATTTTCTGGGTCCGATATATACAGTACCATGTCATCTGCATATAATGAGATTTTCTGTTCCAGTCCTTCTCTGCTAATCCCCTTTATCTGATCAGTATTTCGACAATGTATTGCCAGTGGTTCAATGGCAATTGCAAACAGCAGCGGTGACAAAGGGCATCCTTGTCTTGTGCCACGTTCTAGTTTAAAGTAGTCTGAGCAAATGTTCGGGCCAAACCCAAACTTCTCCAAAATAGTAAAAAGGTATTTCCATTCAATCATGTCGAATGCTTTTCTGCATCCAATGATAATAATATTTCTGGGGTGTTTGATTTAGTTGGTGAGTATATTACATTAAACAGGCGTCGAAGATTTGAAGATAAGTGTCGGCCCCTAATAAATCCAGTTTGGTCTTGTGATATTACTGAGGGGAGCACTTTCTCCAACCTTCTAGCTATGATTTTAGAGAGTATTTTAATGTCGTTATTCAGAAGTGAAATTGGTCTGTATGATGCACATTGTAATAAGTCCTTATTTTGTTTTGGAAAGACAGTGATTAATGCTTGGCGAAAGGTTTGTGGAAGAGATTGGTTATCTCTGGCTTCTGTAAATGTTGCTAATAGGGGGGAGCTAGCTGAGCGGAGAATTTCTTGTAAAACTCTGCAGGGTAGCCGTCAGGGCCTGCTGCTTTTCCTCCTTGGAGTGACTTTATAGCATCCAGTAATTCTGATAATGACAGAGGTTTATCGAGTTCCTCCACACTAAAAGCGTCAATTTGTGGTATCTGTAATGTATCCAGAAATGCATTAGATTGTATATTGTCTTCTTTAAACTCAGTAGTATATAGGGATTTATAGTAGTCTCTAAAAGTGTACATTATATTTTTGTGTTCGATGATTTTATCTCCGTTCGTGTTAGTGATTACCGAGATTGCGTTGTGTACATCTTGCTTGTGAATTTGTTGCTAAAAGCTTATTAGCTTTCTCTCCATGTTCATAATAATGATGTCTGGATTTGTAAATTAGATGTTCAGTTTCTTTAGTTGTCAAGAGGTTTAATTCTGAATGTAGAGCCTGCCTCCTCTTATGTAGAGTCTCGCTTGGTAGTCTGGCATGTTCTTCATCTATTTTAGTAATTTCGCTTTTTATCTCTGCTACTTTCTTAAGCGGATTTATTTCTGTGGGAAAGATATGAGATAATCTGTCCTCTTCAGAAGGCCTTAAGAGTTTCCCAGAGTATTCCTGCAGAGATCTCAGGGGATGTATTTGTCTCTAGAAAGAATTTGATTTGTTTGGATATAAATTCAGTACAATTCTCGTCAGCTAATAGAAGCGGGTTGAGGCGCCATCTGCGGGGTGAGTGTATGGGGCTTAGTAATTTCAGCTCCAAGATCATCGGAGCATGGTCTGAAATGGTGCTGGGCGATATGACGATATATATCGTGGGGACGATAGAAAAGTGTCTATTGTCCTATTTCTCTTCTATCGTTTCTATCGTTTCTAACCTAATTTTATCAATTACTAAAGAAAATATTGCATTAAATAGGCTATGACAAATTAATGATAATGTCTTGTTGCTATGCAATGCATACTCTACCCTTTATAAAAGTGATAATCAAGAATAAAAATGAACTTTTTCGCAAAGAAACTCCATCTTGTGGTTTTGTGACAGTTCAGTTAAATGTCACCTCAAAATAAAGTTGCAAAAAAAAAGTATGCAATGATATTTTTGTCAAACTTTTCAGAGAATAATTGGAAGCGTACTTTATTGTGGGTGGTATATCGTGATATATATCGTTATTGTGATATAAAATAATCCATATCGTGATATATGATTTTTCCATATCGGCCAGCACTAGTCTGAAATAACAATAGCATCGTATTTACAAGATTTAATCTTAGGCAAGAAGTTATTATCTATAAAGAAGTAATCAATCCTTGAGTAGCAATGATGTACTGGTGAGTAGAAAGAATATGTTCTTGAATTTGGGTTTAAAAACCTCCAGGGATCTGATAAGTTGTGATCAGTTATAAACTTTGTAATTAGTTTTGCGGTGTTAGTTGCCGTTCCCCCTGTGGAGGTAGTCTTATCTAAAAGTGGATTTAAAACACAATTAAAGTCCCCAGCCATTATAAGTTTATGAGTGTTCAGATTGGGAATGGATGCAAATAAATTTTGTATAAATTCCTTATCATCAACATTAGGTACATAAACATTTATCAAAATCATTTTACAGTTAGATAAGTCTCCCATGACCATCACATATCTCCCTTCAGGATCCAGTACTACATCTGATGCTACAAATGGTACTGTTCTATGTATGAGAATTCCCACCCTTCTAGTTTTCTTTGTAAAACTAGAATGGAACATTTGACCAGTCCAGTCTTTTTGCAGCCGGAACTGATCCTTAGTAAGTGGGTTTCCTGTAAAAATACTATTTTAGCATTTAGACCTGTTAGGTGAGAAAGTACTTTCTTTCTCTTTAATTTGTGATTCAGGCCTTTAACATTCCAGCTTACGAAGTTAACTGTCCCATCATGGAGACACTGATTCTGAGTTTTTGATGTCATTTTATAGTCTTAACTGGAAGTGAAATAGTTTAGGTCTTAATTTCCTATTCCCCTAAGAGTTGTTGCCATGCAGCTTATTATTACGCTGATAGTTATAATTATAAAGATTGAGATGATAGATTAGGTATAGATCAAGCCTGCTCTCTTTCTCTTCCCCCCTTATTTTTTGCCTCCCCAGGTGAGGCTAAAACCCACTTCACGCAGTCCCAGTCCTCTGACATACCCAGAGACAGAGCACGTCCAAAGCACATCAAGCCCCCATGCAGTGGCGCTTTAAGGTTAAAAGATAGAGATATCTGTTACCAATATAGTCTTTAAAAGAGGAAAAAAAAAAAAGAATTTTGCACTTAATATATATATCTATACTAATAAAAGGCAAAGCCCTCACTCACTCACTCACTGACTCATCACTAATTCTCCAACTTCCCGTGTGGGTGGAAGGCTGAAATTTGGCAGGTTCATTCCTTACAGCTTCCTTACAAAAGTTGGGCAGGTTTTATATCGAAATTCTACGCGTAATGGTCATAACTGGAAGCTGTTTTTCTCCATTTACTGTAATGGAGATGAGCTTGAACGCCGTGGGGGCGGAGTTTCGTGTGACATCATCACGCCTCCCACGTAATCACGCAGTACATAGAAAACCAGGAAGACCTCCAAAAAGCGCTGAAGAAAACATGCATTATATAATTGAGAAGGCAGCGGAACAATAAGAAGCGGCGAGTGACATATACAACCATGGTCATGAGTTCTGCTACTGAAACAAACACGATGTAAACCTACACTTTAAATTAAGTTCATAGACAGGCTGCGCTGGCGTTTGTAATTTAGTGCCTGCCATATAAGGCCGTCCGTCAGCGGCAATCCAATAGCAAACTCCCACTAAATATTCACGGGTGAAGGACTGTGTTTATGGAGAGGAAGATGAGATGGTCACGGTGGTGTTTGACACAAACTCAGCGAAACTGCGAGAGAAAGTTTTAAGTGCCAGGACTAAGGTAACATTAAATACAGCCACGGACATAGCATCGAGATGGCACCAGCACAGCTGGGAACCTTCGATGCATGTACACCGAGCGGCTCACGTGAACTGGACGAGTGCACAGATACAAGGCAACAGTTCCAAAGAGCGCTGAACAAAAACCGAATCACACAATTGAAAAGGCAGCAAAAAATATGAAGCGTCTGATAAGCATATTCATAAATCCAGCTACTGCGGAAACAAAGCACACGGTGGAAAAAGTCAATGTCTCGCTAAAGGAAGACAGTGTAAAAAAAAAAACCCGTGCATGCAGTGTGTCAGGTCTCAGATTAAGAAGAAGACGAGCTGTTTATTGATGCAGTAAGAAATGAATCGATGAAAGAAACCTGTCATCTTTACAACGATTGACAAACACGGAATGTAACTTTAACACTATACATCCTACAAATACGAGCCTGATTGAAAGAAATAATGATAATCAAATCCTTGCTGTCATCAAGGATTTGATTACAGCAACACTCAGTAACACTCACAAAATAAATACTGTATATTGACAGTCATGTTAGTTTATTTTTAAAATATTCCCTTTTCTTTTTCTAGCTTTTTTAACACACTACTTCTCCGCTGATATGGATATATATATATATATATGTATATATATGTATGTATGTATGTATATATATATATATATATATATATATATATATATATATATATATATATATATATATATATATATATATATATATATATATCCCGATCTACATACTCTAATAATGGATACTTTATTCGCCATCAATGATTGTTTTGGTAAAGCCATACTCAGTGTATTCATTAGATGAACGGTAAAAAAGTAAGAGCGAGGGGAGGATGCAGGCTGTAGTGCGTCAACTCTATCTGAATTGCGCGATCACATTTCAAAAATATATCTTTTCAAGTTCTATTTAGTCCATATTTGTCAAACTCAAGGGCCACGGGCCACATCCGCCCGGGCGTAATTATATCCGGCCCGAGATCATTTTATGTACTGTATTATTGTTATTAATGGCCCAGGTATATGAAGCGCTGGTAACACAATAAACTACAGATCCCATAATGCAGCGCTTCAGCTGCCTTGCCGAACACTTACCGTGTTAATCAAGTCTAGCTTATGATGCTGCAAGTTATTGCGAAGCTAGCTCACACGATGCTGGAGAGAAAAGTTCATTCTGAAAATAGAGCCTTTAAAAACCGATGGGAGGCTGAGTATATGTTTACTGAACCCGTGTGTCTCATTTGTGGAGCTAATGTGGCTGTAATTAAAGAATTTAATCTAAGACGGCACTATGAGACAAAACATCAGGGTAACCTGAATGCAATGCAGAAGATACAGAAAGCAGAAGAATTAAATAAGAATCTGACACTTCAGCGGACGTTTTTACCCGTGCACAATCACAAAGTGATTTCAAGTGAAGCTGCTTTTATGGGAGACACAAATGCAACTTGCCCCACTTTCCCTGTTGCCAAGTAATGTTGAACCAAGTCGTCACTACGGTGTTCCCAAAATACGCACTTTGCTGATAAACTGAGCGCACTGAGTTTGCACAGCGCTTTGTTGACTTTGAAGAACAAAAAAAGTCCGTCTACATGCGGCTCGAACCTTGTGCATGTTTGGTAGCACATATCTGTGTGAGAAGCTCTTCTCAGTGATAAAGACTAACTAACAGCACACAGGAGTCGCCTCACTGATGAGCACCTGCAATCCATCCTGAGAATCCCCACAACACAGAACCTCACAGCAAACATAAACGAATTTGTTGCCAAAAAAAGATGCCAGGCGTCCGGCTCTAAAATGACATATGAGCAAAGACAACTGAATGATTTGATTTGTTATTGCTGAAAGGAACACATTTTATTTATATTTCCAGGTTTTGTTATGCAGCATGTTCATATTTGAATTTGTATAATTTTGACAGGATATATTTTTATGGAGAGCAAAATCTTTTGGGATATTTTAAAATCTAAGTTTATTTTTTATATAAAATTACATAAGAGTAAAGAAATTTGAATGTTTGTTCTTTTAATGTTTACTTTATTTCTAACTTGTATAATTTAGACAGGATATATTTTTATGGAGAGCAAAATATTATAAGTTGTTTAAGGTTTGAGTTGATTTATTCTGGAATAATATTCCTGTCTGTTTTTACCATTCCTACCAAAGATATTTCTGTCGACTAAATAAAAATTCCTTCTATTTAAAATTTAAATAGAACTTGAACAAATACGATAGTTCATAATATCCACGCAGACTTGCACGTAAGAGCGGAGTTATCCATTTTAACAAGCAGCGTATTGCACTGATCTGAAATAGCTGTGTGTATATATATGTAGATATATATGTATATGTATATATGTTTATATATGTGTGTGTGTATGTATATATATATATGTATTTGTGTGTATATATGTGTGTGTATGTATGTATGTATGTGTGTATGTATATGTATGTGTATATATGTAGATATATATATGTATGTATGTATATATGTGTATATGTATAGATATGTATATATATATATGTTTATGTGTTTGTGTGTGTAAATATATATATATATATATATATGACAACAACACTCATCACTCACAACAGTGACAAAACAATTACATTGACAATCATGTTACGTTATTTTCAAAATGTTTCCTTTTCTTTTTCATTGCTTCTTTAACACACTACTTCTCCGCTGCGAAGCGCGGGTATTTTGCTAGTATATATATAATCTTCAGCAATTTTAGTGCATTAAGATGATACCCCAGATAATAAACCCAGGTGATGGTGTTAAAGATGTGTCCAAAATAAGCATAACAAGTCTTAATGCAGTAATAGCAATAACAGTAAACCAAGGGTATGATATTGAACAGTCTCATTTAGGGTACACATGAAATAATTAGAAAAGAAAAGAGAGAAAAAAAAAGAGGAGGAAAACGTAATTAAGCACAATTAAACATAAACATTTAGCGCCCTAGTAATACTAAGTAATAATAAGTAATAAGTAAGTAATAATAAGAATATGAGAATATATGCTGATAAAAAACCTGTATTTTAAAACAAATAGATCGACAGTAGATTATTAATCCTAGCATTATCATTTACCGCCATGACTCACAATTATGTATCAGAATAGTCCTGGGATCAGCTTTCTTAATTCATTTTCTGCTTCCTCCTTGCTAGCGAAAACATAGAAATGACCCTGCCATTCCACTTTCAGTTTTGCCGGATACAGGAGGCCGTATTTGACACTGGCTTGCCGTAGCCGCTGTTTAATATTATAGAAGGCTGCGCGTTTAATAGCTGTTGCTGGAGAGAAGTCAGGGAAGACACGAATGTGGCTATTTTCATATATAATATCTTCCTTTTTTCTGAGGAGTGCCATCACCTCTAACTTAAATGATAATCGTTCAAAACGAACTATAAAAGATCTTGGTCGGGGTCTGACGGTGTTTGATCACAGACGCTGTAAGCCGCTGCTATCTCAGATTCTGCTTTAAAGTCGCCCCCGATTATTTTAGAAAAAAGTTCAGTTGCGAATTTCACAGGGTTTGAACTTTCTGGATTCTCCGGCAGGCCTTCAATTCTGACATTATACCTTCTACTCCCATCTTCTGAAGCAGCCAGTCTGTCTCCAAGTTTTTCTCCGAGTTTTTTACATTCCGAACTGACATTTACTGCTCTTTCCTCGCACTGGCAGCTGAATGTTCGGCCATTTCGATCCGATTCGTGAATGTCTCATTAAGATGCTCCAATTGATCAGCAAGCGTGCTCAGTTTAACCGAGTTTTTCTCAATACGCTCTTCAATTTTACCCAGCACCCAGTTCCCAGTTCAAGTTGTACCTGTTGATGCAGCCTTTCATTTGCCTGTTGGAATTCCTGTCGCAGCCTTTCATTTGCCTGTTGGATTTCCTGTCGCAGCCATTCATTGGCCTGTTTCATCTCCTGTTTCAGTCTCTCATGTGCCTTTGCCGTTGCTTTCTCATTAGCCTTCTCGCTTTTCTTTATATCTTGCGTGAGCTCAGCGAGCAACACTTTCAGTTCAGATAGCTCAATTGTGCCTTCTTGTACCGTAGATGAAGCAGCAGACTCTGCTGAAGCCGGTGTCCCCGCTGCTCCAGTCCCGCGTAATTGCGTAACTGAAGCCGCGGACCTCCCGGCCTTTCCAGTTTCAGGTAATCCTCTCCAATCGGGCGAGCTATCCACATCTGCACTCACGATCGCACCTTCGCTCCCCTTTTCGCTCTCAGCCGGCGACGATGTAGCGGACCGTGGTCCCGAGGAGTCTGTACTTTCGCCCATCTGATCCAGGTCCGTCTCTGAGAGGCCGTATCTCGAGCTAGGGCTTGCTGATCGTAGCTTGGATGTAGCTTTAGTCTTCGATTCTTTCGGAGCTCCACTTCAGACGTCCATCTCGTATCGGACTAGACCAATACCAATACCAAGCTACATTTTTGTGATTTGTATTTGCAATTCATTTAGACCACTTTATAGAGATGTTTTCACTTGATTTTTCTGTTGATCAGCATCAAAAAAAGCCAAATTAAATCCACTGTGGTTCAATATAGTGCATCCGTAGAATGTAAAAACTCCCTAGGCCATGAACAGTTTTTGTATTTTTTCTTTTTTATTTTTTTTACCTAATATGCATTTCAGTGGTAAATAGATTTTCTGATGCACATTTTTTTCTCCATTTTCCTCAGTGGTTAAGATGTTTTGTCTCAGAACAAAGGTAGAACAAGTGAAACGGAGGCTCAAAGTGGATCACCTAAGAGAAGTCTGGCGCCAGTATCCAGTTTTCTGTTTTATTTTATTATTTCTTATGCTGTCTACAGTTCTTCTGAACAGGTATGCATTTAATTATGTGGATATGATTATTTGGGTTAAATTTATGGTCATGTCTTTTACACTTATCAAACAATTGTATTTAAGTATTTAATCAATGTAAAATGTAAGTGGAAGTGTCAATGAAAACAGGCCTTTCATCCCACATAGCTGATTTCACTTTACCTAGTGTTTAGAAAGACAATACAGAATCATGATTCAGTGTTCTTAGCGGTTGTTCTTTCACCTATTCTCTTGGTGTCTGTTTCAATACATTTTGAATATTGATATTCAGTATAGGTCTAAGAAGCTGGGATCAACTGATAGATAGATAGATAGATACTTTATTAATCCCAAGGGGAAATTCACATAATCCAGCAGCAGTATACTGATACAAAAACAATATTACATTAAAGAGTAATAAACATGCATGTAAAAACAGACAATAACTTTGAGTAATATTAGCATTTACTCCCCCGGGTGAAATTGAAGAGTCGCATAGTGTCGGGAAGGAACGATCTCCTCAGTCCGTCAGTGGAGCAAGACAATGACAGCAGTTTGTCACTGAAGCTACTCCTCTGCCTGGAGATGACACTGTTCAGTGGATGCAGTGAATTCTCCATGATTGACAGGAGTTTGCTTAGCACCCGTCGCTCTGCCACAGATGTCAAACTGTCCAGTTTCATTCTTACAATAGAGCCTGCCTTCTTAACAAGTTTGTCCAGGCGTGAGACATCCTTCTTCTTTATGCTGCCTCCCCAGCACACCACCGCGTAGAAAAGGGCACTCGCCACAACCGTCTGGTAGAACATCTGCAGCATCTTTTTACAGATGTTGAAGGATGCCAACCTTCTAAGGAAGTATAGTTGGCTCTGACCTTTCTTACACAGAGCATCAGTATTGGCAGTCCAGTCCAATTTGTCATCCAGCTGTACTCCCAGGTATTTATAGGTCTGTACCCTCTGCACACAGTCTCCTCTGATGATCACGGGGTCCATGAGGGGCCTGGGCCTCCCAAAATCCACCACCAATTCCTTAGTCTTGCTGGTGTTCAGGTGAAATTGGTTTGAGCGCACCATTTAACAAAGTCTTTGATTAGCTTCCTATACTCCTCCTCCTGCCCACTCCTGATGCAGCCCACAATAGCAGTGTCGTCAGCTGTTGTTGTTGTGTCAAATAACAGCAGTTCCATAGTGTGAGGAAGGTAAAGGCATATAAAGAATATTTGGATAGAATATCATTTATCTCTCAGTCATAGTAATTAATTAGCTCTAGTAGAACATGAGGACATATGCATTCATTCCTTAGGAGAAGAGTGTTTAAGTAAAGGTAGATGGCTAACTTCATAGCAATAAAGAGAGTCTGTGCCATACATAAACAGGCATCTAGTGAAAAAACACAGATCAGGTCCAAGCTGCAGTAGAAACAGAAAAGTGAATTAGGAAATAGCTAGCAGCTGATATCAGTAAGCAGGTTTTCTCAATAAGAAGGAAGTTGGGTGGCATGGCTTTACCTAACTTTAAATTTTATTACTGGGTGGCGAATATACAAGCTATAAAAACCTGGACATTGTCACAAATAGGTGAGCAGACACAGGGTTGGTCCACAATAGAAATAAAATCCTGCAGTACTTCTTTATATTCCTTGCTTTGTATCCCAATAAGTACAAGTCATTGCCAATATATTAATACTGTGACCCAATAGTGCTTCACTCACTCAGAATATGGAACCAATGTAGGAAGTATTTTAAGATAGATAAGCTTTTATCTGTGGCACTTCTGCATGATAACCACCCTTTTCCACCCCCTCAAACGTACGCAGTTTTTAATGTCTGGAAAACAATTGGGGTTAAATCACTTAGAAATCTGTACATAGACAATGCCTTCACATCCTACAAATAATTACACTCTCAATTTAACTTTCCAGCATTACATTTATTTCACTACCTTCAAATTAGAAACATTGTTAAACAAAACCTACCCAATTTCCCTCACTTGCCACCTACCTCTATACTGGAAGAAATTTTGATCTGTCTTGAGGACTTAAACAGCATTTCTGTAATATTTAAAACATTTTAAAGTCCCTCCATTTCAAAGATCCCAGAATACAGTGGGAAAAGAATGTCTCACTCAAAATCTCAGAAAAGAAATGGAAGGTAGCAATGCACAGAATTCACTCGAGCTCCATATGCGCAAAACATGCAGTTTTTCAACTTAAAATGATACTTCGAGCACATCTCTCTCGTTTAAAATTGTCTAAAATGTTTCCCGGGCAAGATCCAACCTGCTAATGTTGCAATCAAGTTCCAGCCTCACTGTGCCATATGTTTTGGCCTTGCACCAAATTAACATAATTTTGGACAAAAAAATCTTTAAATGCCTCTCAGACAGCATGTGTGTCACAATCCCTCCTAATCCACTAACAGCTGTGTTTGGTGTACTTCCAGATGGGCTTAAAGTGGAGAAAGACAAACCAATTGTAATTGCCTTTACTACACTATTGGCACGTAGACTTATCTTGCTCAACTGGAAGAATGCTAATTCACCTCTTTTAAGTCAGTGGATAACTGATGTTATATATTATCTAAAACTGGAAAAAATCTAATTCTCACTCATCTAATTCTCATCTGTAAACTTTTTCAAAACCTGGCAGGATCTAATAAATACAATTTTAGAATAAGCATTTAAACTGAGGAAGTGGGTTCTCTCCCCTCTTTTTCTATTCTATGTATTTTTATTTAGAAAAAAGCCAAGCAAAATGACACCTTTTATTGGCTAACTAAAAAGATTACAGTATGCAAGCTTTCGCGGCAACTCTGGCCCCTCCTTCAGGCAAGATGTAATACAGAAACTGGAGTATGCTATGTTTATATATACACACACTAAGACAAGAAACAACATTGGTAAATCTTTAAATGAAAAATCTTAAATGTAAAAAGTTAATAGATTCATTCAGGCTAAGATTAATTTAACAAGAGAGAGAAGAACAATGTATGGTCAAGATCTTTGGATAAGATAACTGTCCAACAAAGTCCTTTGAAGTTTATGATGAGTTTTTCAAAACAATAATTTTGGTCTGTAGACAGGTTATCTGTGTCACTCTGAGAGATGCAAACAGTCCTCATACCTGGCCATAAAACTCTTGTCTCTATTCAAGCCATGTTTTAATGTATTAAATTTTAGTATTATTAAAATGCTACTCTGCTGACCTAGCTCTCTTTCTCATGGTTGGGGGTAGATTTGTTTCAAACCAGTTTTGTTAAACTTGACTTGCAGGTATGGAATGTCTTTTTGATTTTAATAAAATATATACAGTGGGATGCAAAAGTTTGGGCAACCTTGTTAATAGTCATTATTTTCCTGTATAAATCGTTGGTTGTTACAATAAAAAATGTCAGTTAAATATATCATATAGGAGACACACACAGTGATATTTAAGAAGTGAAATGAAGTTTATTGGATTTACAGAAAGTGTGCAACAATTGTTCAAACAAAATCAGGCAGGAGCAAAAATTTGGGCACCGTTGTCATTTTATTGATTCCAAAACTTTTAGAACTAATTATTGGAACTCAAATTGGCTTGGTAAGCTCAGTGACCCCTGACCTACATACACAGGTGAATCCTATAATGAGAAAGAGTATTTAAGGGGGTCAATTGTAAGTTTCCCTCCTCCTTTAATTTTCTCTGAAGAGTAGCAACATGGGGGTCACACAACAACTCTCAAATGACCTGAAGACAAAGATTGTTCACCATCATGGTTTAGGGGAAGGATACAGAAAGCTGTCCCAGAGATTTAAGCTGTCTGTTTCCACAGTTAGGAACATATTGAGGAAATGGAAGACCACAGGCTCAGTTCAAGTTAAGGCTCAAGTGGCAGACCAAGAAAGATTTCGGATAGACAGAAGCGACGAATGGTGAGAACAGTCAGAGTCAACCCACAGACCAGCACCAAAGACCTACAACATCATCTTGCAGCAGATGGAGTCACTGTGCATCGTTCAACCATTCGGCGCACTTTACACAAGGAGATGCTGTATGCGAGAGTGATGCAGAGGAAGCCCTTTCTCCACCCACAGCACAAACAGAGCCGCTTGAGGTATGCTCAAGCACATTTGGACAAGCCAGCTTCATTTTGGAATAAGGTGCTGTGGACTGATGAAACTAAAATTGAGTTATTTGGGCATAACAAGGGCGTTATGCATGGAGGAAAAAGAACACAGCATTCCAAGAAAACACCTGCTACCTACAGTAAAATATGGTGGTGGTTCCATCATGCTGTGGGGCTGTGTGGCCAGTGCAGGGACTGGGAATCTTGTCAAAGTTTAGGGACGCATGGATTCCACTCAGTATCAGCAGATTCTGGAGACCAATGTCCAGGAATCAGTGACAAAGCTGAAGCTGCGCCGGGCTGGATCTTTCAACAAGACAACGACCCGAAACACTGCTCAAAATCCACTAAGGCATTCATGCAGAGGAACAAGTACAACGTTCTGGAATGGCCATCTCCGTCCCCAGACCTGAATATAATTGAAAATCTGTGGTGTGAGTTAAAGAGAGCTGTCCATGCTCGGAAGCCATCAAACCTGAATGAACTAGAGATGTTTTGTAAAGAGGAATGGTCCAAAATACCTTCAACCACAATCCAGACTCTCATTGGAACCTACAGGAAGTGTTTAGAGGCTGTAATTTCTGCAAAAGGCGGATCTACTAAATATTGATTTCATTTCTTTTTTGTGGTGCCCAAATTTATGCACCTGCCTGATTTTATTTGAACAATTATTGCACACTTTCTGTAAATCCAATAAACTTCATTTCACTTCTCAAATATCACTGTGTGTGTCTCCTATATGATATATTTAACTGACATTTTTTATCGTAACAACCAACGATTTATACAGGAAAATAATGACTATTAACAAGGTTGCCCAAACGTTTGCATCCCAGTGTATATAAAACAAAAAGTAAGTAGGGTGTAAGACATTTTATTTGATGTAGCTAGCACATTTAAAAAGGTGACAGTGTAAAGGTTCATTAATAGGAAGGAATACAAACAGTGTAAATGGAGAGCTTCAAAGTAAGGAAGTAATACTTTGGGGGCAAAGTTAAGAAAACAGACAGGAATAAACTAAAGGTTGATAACTTTAAAGAAAGACATACAGTAGGCAGTTGAGGGGGCTAGTATTAACAGGAGCTTAAGAGGCCAAAAGGTGTAAATAACTGAAGTAGATCTTTATTCTATTAATTTGTTACTTTTAATTATTTTAAATCATTTAAATAACAAAAAAATTAAGAAGTTTAGAAGTCCAAACCCAAATTTAAAAAATTTTAGTCAGTGCAATGCAAGTTGGATATTGGACTTTTTAAAGGATGGCAGGAGATGCCAGGTGATCCTGCACCTTGAGCTATGGGCTGCTGAACTGGAGGAGTTGGCTGGCTTGCGTTGTAGAAGAGAATTGGCTGACTTGGCCAAGGTATCCTTTAGAGAGAAAATATGCACCCCTGTGGCAGTGTGGGAGGTGACTCCAGACCTGTTGATATTCGCAAGGTGCATGGCAAAGAGTGCACCCTGTCCTGGGGGCATCAGCCCCAGAATTGGAAGTGTCAAACTGTTTTCAGGTCCTTATGGACAGTGTCTCTGAAGATTCTGAGGTGGTAGGCAAGAATGAAGAGCCTCGATGGGGCACTTCAAAACCAGTCCCCAGAAAGTGAGAGGTTTTAATAATGGGGATTCAGTCATTAGCATGATTAAAGTGCAAGTTTGCTCCAGGGACAAAAGGTCTCACACAGGGTGTTGTTTTCTAGTTCCATGTCTAGGAGACCTCCCTGGAAGGGTTGATAGTGCTCTTGGCGACAGCAGGGTTGGATCCATTTGCCATACATAAGGGGGTAGTCTGTCAGTTCTGCAATCCAAATTTAAAGATTTAGGTGCTAGACTCAGGAACAGAACTGAGAGTCTTCTCAGTCTTCTTATAAGTTCTTCCTTTACCACTTGTCAGTCCAGGTAAGATTGAGGAGATTAAAAGGCTTAACATGTAGCTCAACTCATGGTGAATGATAGAGGGGTATATGTTTATGGAGCACTGGAAATATTCTTGAAATGAATGGGACTGCCTTGAAAGGTTACATTTGAACCGGAGAGGCACCAGTGTTGAGTAAGCATAAGAGTAGGTTAGTCAAGGATTGTTTAAACGAGCGTTTGCAGTGGTATCTGGGCGAGTTGAGGGTGCTTTTTGTTGGTGGGGACGTTGACAGGGAGTTTAGGACAGGCCAAGTTTAGAACTGTACATGGAGAAATGTATAATAGTGTAAAAACAAATATCCATAGTAATTTAAATTCTAACTCAAATTTTAAGTGCAAATATTAAATTAGTAAAATATTAAAATAACTCCTTAATATTGGAAGTATCAAAAATAAAACTAGTGAGTTACATCTTTTTTTAAAAAGAATAGACAGAACAGAAAAGGAGAGGGGATTGCCATTTATGTAAAGCAGAATTTAATTGTATGTCTTCTGCAGTTGGATGATGAGCCGAGTTTTAGTGAGGACATCTGTATTCGTCTGGAAAGCATTAAGAAAAAAGGCCTTATTTTAGGAGTGTGCTATAGACCACCCAATTACAGTAATTTCAATGCACATCTTTCTAGTTATATTAAAAAAAGCATATTTGCAGGTGGATATTATAGTCATGTGGGACTTTAACTACTAGAATATTAGCTGGGTTAACTTAGTGAATAGTTGAGTACAGGAACAGTAGTTTAGTTTATAGGCGTAATCATTGACTATTTTTTTAGCACTATATGTTAATGCACCAATGCAGGGCAAAGCACGTTTAGATATATTAACTAGGATAAGCTTAATAAGTTTGGAGGCAGTCAAGAAGCAGTGAAACAGGTTTAAGAATGTTTTGTACATAATGCAGCACAGTTGCATTATAAAGTTAGGAGTTAGTAGAAAATTTTAAAAAATCTCCACAGTAGGTAAGTAAGGAGATAAAAAAAGAATTTGTAAAGAAAAAAAAAACACCTGTATAAAGTGTATAAGACTAACAACTTCAGTCCTAATAGTAGGGTGTATGTACGGAAGCTCTGAACCGCACAGTGAAAAAAATTATGGGATAACCCTTATCTCGTACGTAAGAGATGTTTGCACGTACGTAAGAGATGTTTGCACGTATGTACGAGATGTTTTCACGTATGTACGAGATAAACTTAGATTAAAATATTACAAAAGTGTGCTTTGGGGCTTCCTAATTACGACCTTACTAAGGCCATGGTGCTTCAGTTTGACGTCACTTCCAGCACTTGTAGCGCGGTAAAATAAAAAAGCAGATGGATGGGCTTTTATTTATTAAAGGAGTGTGGGATGGTTACAGTTGGGTTTAACAGCAGCTTGCAGTACCTACATCAGGTAATGCCCAGAACGTCAGTCACGAAATGCCCATTGTATACCCCGTTACACTGTGGTTAAAATTAGGCTTGTGGGACGGTAACGGTTTAGTTACGTGCATGTTTACAGGTATTTGTGTGCACACTCGTACGGAGCAACTGAAGAGATCTGGTGTTTTTTTTCTTCCTGGGAAACAATTTGGTGCGTACAACTTACTATCTCGTGCCCACCACTTACCATAGCCTGCGCACCAGGCACTTTTAAGGTCGCATCTGCCAATACTGCGTGTGCACCGCATTCTTTCAGATGAGCACCAAATGCCATCGCGTGCTACTGTACATCATTTTCTGGAAACAGGACATATCACTGAACAACTGATGTTTTCCTCATACAGTTACAGTCCACAGAAATTAATATTGGCAAGTTTATAAAATCAGGCTATGCATTCAAGCCCAGATCGTTAAATCCGAGAAGCAGCACCGCTAACCAATGCACTAATTTATAGCAAAAGGAAATTACATTAGTTAGCCATTTACTTTCTAGCCCGCAGCTTGTTATTCGCACAAGTTACGAAAGGAATTCATATTTCACGTATTTAGTGCGTGTGAAGTTTACCCAGTTCAATGCAGGTTCACTAATTTAATTCTCTGGTAAACCTGGCACACTCGATCGCTTATCTGCACCAATGAACTATGGGATTTAACGTGCATCTAAAGAGTTAAATCCAAATCGGGCCACTTTAACTCCCGCCGTTTTCAGACAAGAAATGTACCCATGTTAAAAAGCCAAACTTGAATACCCTAGTGAAATCCACTGGCCAACCTGGCACACTGGGTCACCCGTTGCATTGTGCAAAATGAACTGCGATCTTTAAAAGTACAGCAGAAATCTAAATCGTGTTGCTACCGTTTTTATTGTCACGTTTTTGACAGGATGGATCACTAAGTTAAATTGCAGGTAATACTTGCTTAGCCCAAATGTAGGTACACTTGGTATATTAATTGGCTAACTTATGATGTCATTGTGTTTACGGTAATGGGAAAAAATAAAGACATCTTCTTTCAGTTTTATTAAATATCAGAGGCACGGATGGTTATTTAACCTGATTGCCCCTTAAACAGCGGAGTCCGACTTGTTGCTAATATGGGAATGTGTAAACTTTGCTAGAAAAAAAAGAACTTGTATCCGCATTTGGGTTTCAAAATCTTAACTGCAGTCTCTCTTGTTACAGAACTGTAAAATGAATGTGAGCCAAACTGATTTAACGATTTAGAGTGTGACTTCAATATTACAATCAGTCTTGTGCCGTTTATATGAAGACAGATGTATGCTAAATTTACTAGTCAATTTGACTATACAGTAATCCCTCCTCGATTGCGGGGGTTGCGTTCCAGAACCCCCCGTGATAGGTGAAAATCAACGAAGTAGAAACCATATGTTTGTATGGTTATTTTTATATATTTTAAGCTCTTAGAAACTCTCCTACACTGTTTATAAATATTCTCCGCACAGTTATACAGTAAACCCTCGTTTATAGCGGTTGATCCGCTCCAGACAGATAAATGAATTTCCAAGAAGTATGATTCTTTATTTATAAATCTAATATTTTCGCAGTTGGAGCATTGAAAACCTGTTTACAACCTTCTAAATACGTTTTTTAACATTATTAGAGCCCTCTAGACATGAAATAACACCCTTTAGTCTAAAGTTTAAACTGTGCTCCATGACAAGACAGAGATGACAGTTCTTTCTAACAATTAAAAGAATGCAAACATATCTTCTCTTCAAGGTGCGTGTCAGGAGCGGAGAATGTCAGAGAGAGAGAAAAGTAAACAAGCAAAAATCAATAGGGCTGTTGCGCTTTTAAGTATGCAAGCACCGCAATAAAGCGGCGCAGTGAAGGGATCAATGTGAAGCATTTTTTTATGGCATGTCTGTATCTTCTAAGCAAACAGCCACTGCGCAAACAGCCATCTCTGCTCACACACCCTCCGTCAGGAGCAGATAATGGGGCCAATCATAAGCCTTCCTGATGGTACTGCATGATGGATAAGTATCTGCCTGTATTTCTCAGAGAGAGTGAGCAAACAATAAAAAGCAAACAATGAAAAATCAATACGGGCTGTTAGAGCTTTTAAGTGTGCGAAGTAGCGCGCGGGAAGCATATCGTATATCATAGAGGAGTTTTATTTAATATGTAATACGTGCTCTGATTGGGTAGCTTCTAAGCCATCCGCCAATAGCGCCCCTTGTATGAGATCAACTGGGCAAACAAACTGAGGAAGCATGTAACATAAATTGAAAGACCCATTGTCCACAGAAATCCGCGAACCAGCGAAAAATCCGTGATATATATTTAGATATGCTTACATTTAAAATCCGCGATGGAGTGAAGCCGTGAAAGTGGAAGCGCAATATAGCAAAGGATCACTGTACTCCGGTTGGTCTGGGCAAAATTCAACTACATTTAACAAAAATCTATCTATCTATCTATCTATCTATCTATCTATCTATCTATCTATCTATCTATCTATCTATCTATCTATCTATCTATCTATCTATCTATCTATCTATCTATCTATCTATCTATCTATCTATCTATCTATCTATCTATCTATCTATCTATCTATCTATCTATCTATGAGATCCAAATCGATTTCACTCTTTAGAGCGCATATTATATATCACAATCAACTGAAAGAAAGTGTCTTCTTTGCATCACCGATAACAGGGCAAGTTAGTCAATGAATTTCCTTACGTTTGGGCTAAGGAAGTATTACCTGCCATTTAACTTAGGGATCCATCATGTCAAATACGTGACAATGAAAATCCGCCGCAACACGATTTAGATCTCTGCTGTACTTTTAAAGATCGCAGTTCGTTTTTACACAATGCAACGGGTGACCCAGTGTGCCAGATTTGCCAGTGGATTTCACTAGGATATTCAAGTTTGGCTTTTTAGCAAGGGTACATTTCTTGTATGAAAACAGCAGGAGTTACAGTGGCCCGTTTTGGATTTAACTCTTTAGATGCACGTTAAATCACACAGTTCATTAGTTCAGATATGCGATCGAGTGTGCCAGGTTTACCAGAGAATTAAATTAGTGAACCCGCATTGAACTGGGTAAACTTCACACACACTAAATACGTGAAATATGAATTCCTTTCGTAACTTGTGCGAATAACAAGCTGCAGGCTAGAAAGTAAATGGCTAATGGCTAACTAATGTAATTTCCTTTTACTATAAATTAGTGCATTGGTTAGTGGTGCTGCTTTGCGAATTTAACAATCTGGGCTTGAATGCATAGCCTGCCTTTATAAACTTGCCAATATTTATTTCTGTGGACTGTAATTGTGTGAGGAAAACATCAGACTGTTCAGTGATATGTCCCGTTTCCAGAAAATGATGTACAGTAGCACGCGATGGCATTTGGTGCTCATCTGAAAGTATGCGGCGCACACGCAATATTGGCAGGTGCGACTTTAAAGACCTGGTGCGCAGGCTATGGTAAGTGGTGGGCACGAGATAGTAAGTTGTACGCACCAAATTGTTTCCCAGGAAGAAACAAAACACCATATCTCCTCAGGTGCTCCATACGAGTGTGCAGACGAATACCTGTAAACTAAACCCTTACCCTCCCACAAGCCTACTCTTAACCATAGTGTAATGGGGGTATGCGATGGGCATTTCGTGACTGACGTTCTAGGCATTACCTGACATAGGTATTGCATGCTGCTGTTAAACCCAACTTTAACCATCCCACCCTCCTTTAATAAATAAAAGCCCATCCGTCTGCTTTTTTATATCACTGCGCTACAAGCACTGGAAGTGACGTCAAACTGAAGCGCCACAGCCTTGGTAAGGTCGTAATTAGGAAGCCCCGAAGCACACTTTTGTAATATTTTAATCTAAGTTTATCTCTAAGTTTATCGCGACGATGCGGAAAAGATCTCGTACCTCACGCGGAAAGTATCTTTGTACGCGTGAAAACATCTCGTACCTACGTGAAAGTATCTTGTACGTACAAGATATTTTCACGTACGTACGAGATAAGGGTTATTCCATAATTTTTTTTCATTGTGCGGTTCAGAGCTTCCGTATGTATGAGACCTTGAAGACAACCATTATGAAGGATTTTAGGAAAGATAAAATGCAGTTAGAGATGAATGTTGCACATAAGGTGTAAGTTGACCTAAAGATTTATTTAGCATTTTAGTAATTAAATATCAGTTAAGAAGTAAGTGAAGAGTATCAGGACTAGTAAAGGGGAATTAAAATATTGTGTTTATTGCTGTTAATCCGTTCCAGACTCTACCGCGATAAATGAATTTCCACGAAGTAGGATTCTTTATTTAAAAATCTAATGGTTTCGCAGTTAGAGCATAGAAAACCTGTTTACGACCTTCTAAATATGTTTTTTTAACATTATTAGAGCCCTCTAGACATGAAATAACATCCTTTAGTCAAAAGTTTAAACTGTGCTCCATGACAAGACAGAGATGACCGTTCTTTCTCACAATTAAAATAATGCAAACATATCTTCCTCTTCAAGGAGTGTGCGTCAGGAGCAGAGAATGACAGAGAGAGAGAGAATAAAGCAAACAATCAAAAATCAATACGTGCTGTTGGGCTTTTAAGTAAGAGAAGCACCGTGATAAAGCGGGAGCAATGTGAAGGTAGTCTTTCAGCATTTTTTAGAGGAGCTTCCATATCCTCTAAGCAAACAGCCTCTGTGCAAACAGCCCTTCTGCTCAAACCCTCTCCGTCAGGAGCACAGAATGTCAGAGAGAGTGAGAGAGATAGAGAAAAGCAAACAATCAAAAATCAATACGTGCTGTTAGAGCTTTTAAGTGTGTAAAGCACCACACGGGTATATCATTGAGGAGTTTTATTTAATACATAATACGTGCTCCGATTGGGTAGCTTCTCAGCCATCCACCAATAGCATCCCTTGTATGAAATCAACTGGGCAAACAAACTGAGGAAGCATATACCATAAATTTAAAGACCCATTGTCCACAGAAATCCGCGAACCAGCGAAAAATCTGTGATATATATTTAGACTATCAAAATACCTGCGCTTCACAGCGGAGAAGTAGTGTGTTAAAGAAGTTTTGAAAAAGAAAAGGAGAAAAGGAAACATTTTAAAAATAATGTAACATGATTGTCAATGTAATTGTTTTGTCGCTGTTATGAGTGTTGCTGTCATATATATAATATACACACATAAACATATATACATATACACATATCTACACATACACATCTATATATATATATATATATATATATATATATATATATATACATATACATATACAGTAATCCCTCCTCATCTGGGGTTGCGTTTCCAGACCCCGCGATAGGTGAAAATCCGCGAAGTAGAAACCATATGTTTGTATGGTTATTTTTATATATTTTAAGCCCTTATAAACTCTCCCACACTGTTAACATTATTAGAGCCCTCTAGACATGAAATAACACCCTTTAGTCAAACGTTTAAACTGTGCTCCATTACAAGACAGAGATGACAGTTCTTTCTCACAATTAAAAGAAAGCAAATATATCTTATCTTCAAAGGAGCACCGTCATAAAGGAGCGCCGTCAGGAGCAGAGAATGTCAGAGAGAGCGCTCGCAAAGAAAAGCAAACAATCAAAAAATCAATGCGTGCTTTTAAGTATACAGAAGGCGGCATTTTGTAGAAGAGCGTCCGTGTCCTCTGTGCAAACAGCCCCTCTGCTCACACCCACTCCGTCAGGCAGAGAGAGTGAGAAAGATAGAGATAAGCAAACAAGCACTGCGCGGGAAGCATATCTTATAGCATTGAGGAGTTTTAGTTAATACGTAATACGTGCTCTGATTGGGTAGCTTTTAAGCCAACCGCCAATAGCATCCCTTGTATGAAATCAACTGGGCAATCAAACTGAGGAAGCATGTAACCTAAATTAAAAGACCCACTGTCCGCAGAAATGTGCGAACCAGCGAAAAATCCATGATATATATTTAGATATGCTTACATTTAAAATCCGATAGAGTGAAACCGCGAAAGTCGAAGTGTGATATAGCGAGGGATTACTGTATATATGTGTATATATATATATATATATATATATATATATATATACAGTGTAACCTCGAGATAAGAGTTTAATTTGTTCCAGCACTGAGCTTGTATAGCGAATTTCTCTTATCTACAACAAACTTCCCCATTGAAAATAATGGAAATCCAGTTAATCCGTTCCGCACCCCCAAAAATATCAACACAAAAATCAATTTTCCTAACAAATAACACTGATAAATAATATATACAAGTGGAACCTTGGTTTGCAAGTAACTTGGTTTACGAGTGTTTTGCAAAATGAGCTAAATTTTTTAAATTAATTTTGACTTGATAAAACGAGCGATGTCTTGCAATACAAGTAGGTGATCACTCGTACTGCTTTCAGTCAGTTCACGTGAGCTGCTCTCTTGTGTGATGTTGCGATGTCCACGGCTTGCTTTAATGTTAGCTAAGACCTGGCACTTAAAAGTTTCTCGCTATAGCAATTTTAACTCCGTTACAAAGTGATCCAAAGTCTCGTTTATACCTCGTGTCTTCTCATTAAACTTGTATCTCGCGAATAAAGTATTCAGCGTTTTTCTTCAGTGCTCTTTGGGAGCTCTTCCTTCTTTTCTACGTACTGTGGTCACAGTCAGTTCACGTGATTACTTGGGAGGCGTGATGATGTCACACGCAGCTCCACCCCCCACGGCCATCGAGCTAACGTCCATTACAATATATGGAGAAAAATAGGTTCCAGTTATGACCATTACACGTAGAATTTCGAAATGAAACCTGCCCAACTTTTGTAAGTAAGCTGTAAGGAATGAGTCTGCCAAATTTCAGCCTTTTACCTACACGGGAGGTTGGAGAATTAGTGATCAGTGAGTTAGTGAGGGCTTTGCCTTTTATTAGTATAGATATGCTTACATTTAAAATCCGCGATGGAGTGAAGCCACGAAAGTTGAAGCGCGATATAGCGAGGGATCACTGTATATAAATGATTTGGGTAGGAATATACTGTAAGTGACATGCAGGTTAAGTTTGCAAATGATACCAAGCTAGGAGGATTCGCAGATAATTTAGAATTCATTTAATAGTTACAGAGGAACTTGGACAACATACAGGCTAGGGGAGAATGATTTAAGATCAGGAGGAATCTGGATTCATTATTAAGGCTACGAATGGGGAGAATAGCGGGTGAAGTAAAAGTGCAGGCGAGACTTGTTGGAAGTGGAGTTTGTGGTCGAGTGAAGGAACTACAAGTTGCCACTGGAACAGTTGGGGCGGCAAACTGGTTGTCCCCGTTTATTTCTCACAAGAAATCCTTTTTTATGGGAACCAATAATTAAGGCCAAAGGAAAGGTCTCAAATATTGCTTTCAGGCTAGATAGCTATGGAGTAAGATTTCTGTCAAAAATAAGAAGTTTGAATTTTACACATGAGAATTACACTTTACACTTCTGGAAATTACACTAGCTATCCTGAAAATTATGCTTGCTTCTGAAAATTGCAAGTACAGTTCTCAACCGTGCACAGGTGGGGTTAGGATTTCAGTCCCGTCCGTGTAACGTTATCTGCGTTTGCATAGTTAGATGTGGGTCGCTCGGAGCATTTCTTGAACTGATCATTTTGGGAGGAAAATGCGGAAGAGCTTTGGCAGATTGAGTTAATCTCACTGCCGAGGCTAATAGGATGGGGGGCACATCTAACTATGCAAACACAGATAATGTTCCATGGGTGGGTCTGAAATCCTAATCTGAACTGTGTATGTGGAAGCCCCTCTGAGCTCTGTTGGGAAAAAAAAAACCCAGCCTCTGTGTCTGCCCCATGCCATTACCGGCAAAGAGAACCTTCTTGAAACATGAGAGTTTGTTCACACTTGAGAATTGTACTCATTATTTTGTGAAGCACAAGTATAATGTTGAAAAGTGTATTTCACACATGTGAAATGTAAATTTCTGGTAAATTTATTACAAGTTAGTTTTGATAGTGATCTCATTCCATAGAGATGGAGAGAGAGTGTCCACTGCAGGTAATATCTTCTCCCATAAGCAGCAGGATTTATAGTGTGGGGACCAGAAGAGGCAGAGTCAATTTCCCTCACCGTACATCTTCTCTGAGTTGTAGTGGGAATAACAGAGGAAAATGTTAGTGCAAGCGCCCGCCTTCTACCTGAAATATTACATACCTGAGAGGAGCCCGGAGAATGGTTCATAGATGTGCATGCATGACAGCTTTTTTTTTTTTTTCTTTATTATTTTTGATCTATCCAACTGGTAGTGGCAAGGTACTGTTTATATCATGGTATTCAAGATAAGATGCCAATCAGCACCTCTGGACTCGACAAGAAAAACTGGATTGTCAAAGTATCAATAATAATAATAATTATTATTATTGTGTAAACATTTTATTCAGCTTGCCCTCTCTTGTTTGTCAGGGTCAGATTTTGCAGTCACTTTGAATGCATGCTGATCTCCAGTGTCAAAGCAATATTTCATCCATTTTGACCCAGGATCTGTATGTTAATATGTGAAATTTAAATTTCTCATTTCCTTTTATTATACTTTCAGCCAATACACGTGCGCACACACACACATACACACACACACACACACAGAATGCTTTTAGCCAACACACTTACATATGAATTAGCAGTGTTGGTCAAGTGGTTAGTGTGTTGGACTTTTGATCAAACGGTCAAAGGTTCAAGGACAATGTGTATAAATTAACAATAAAAATCATTTGGATTAATTATTATTGAGGTTTTGCCAAATTACTTCAATATGAAAATTAAGCAGCATTGATCACGTACATAGTGCATTGGACGTTCAATCAGCTGATCAAAGGTTCGAGGCCAATGTACACAAACAATTTTTTTTTTAGTTTTACAAATTTTTCATTATTTATATTCAATTTTGGAAAAATACTCTTTTCAGTGATTTGGTGATATTGGCTCAGTGGATAAAGTGTTGGGCTTTTCCAAGAAAGATTTAAAGTTCAATTCTCCAATAGACAAATGTACATTCCCAGTACTTCACACGTGTAAGGTTTCACCGTGGTTAGGATTTTCTGAAATGAGAAATGAACATGAATAAATGTTAAGTTTCACTTTAAGATCATAGGTTTGATTCCACTCTTTCTAATGTCATTTTTATCAAATCACCTTCCTACCCAACTCAAGTGGCATTATGGTGGCTGAAAATATTCCAACAGAGTGGAATCATACCATTAATCCAATTAGAACCATTATCCTACATACTCTAATCAAGTTTTATATGATGGGTCATTTTCTTTCCATAGTTAAGCTGGTTAAAAAATTAATTTTAATGAATCTATGCATTTCAATTGAATTAAATTCATTCTTTTTATGGGTGCCTCATTATTTTATTTTTAGTCACATATGACCAACAAAATCTTAGTCGTCTTCTTCTTTCGGCTGCTCCCATTAGGAGTTACCACAGTGGATCATCTTCTTCCATATCTTTCTGTCTCTCTGCATCTTGTTCTTTTACACCCATCTCCTGCATGTCCTCCCTCACCACATCCATAAACCTTCTCTTAGGCTTTCCTCGTTTTCTTTTGCCTGGCAGCTCTATTCTTAGCATCCTTCTCCCAATATACTCGGCATCTCTCCTCTGCACATGTCCAAACCAACGCAATCTCGCCTCTCTAACTTTGTCTCCCAACCGTCCAACTTGAGCTGACCCTCTAATGTACTCATTTCTAATCCTATCCACCCTCGTCACACCCAGTGCAAACTTTAACATCTTTAACTCTGCCACCTCCAGCTTTGCCTCCTGCTTTCTTGTCAGTGCCACTGTCTCCAACCCATATAACATAGCTGGTCTCACTACCGTCCTGTAGACCTTCCCTTTCACTCTTACTGATATTTGTCTGTCACAAATCACTCCTGACACTCTTCTTCACCCATTCCATTCTTCTGCACTCTCTTTTTTAACTTCTCTTCCACAATCCCCATTACTCTGTACTGTTGATCCCAAGTATTTAAACTCATCCACCCTCGCCAACTCTACTCCTTGCATCCTCACCATTCCACTGACCTTCCTCTTATTTACACACATGTATTCTGTCTTGTTCCTACTGACCTTCATTCCTCTCCTCTCTAGAGTATATCTCCACCTCTCCAGCGTCTCCTCAACCTGCTCCCTACTATCGCTACAGATCACAATGTCATCAGCTAACATCATAGTCCATAGGTATTCCTGTCTAATCTTGTCTGTCAACCTGTCCATCACCATTGCAAATAAGAAAGGGCTCAGAGCCGATCCCTGATGTAATCCCACGTCCACCTTGAATGCATCCGTCACTCCTACCGCAGACCTCACCACGGTCACACTTTCCTCATACATATCCTGTACAACTCTTACATACTTCTCTGCCACTCCCGACTTCCTCATACAATGCCACAACTCCTCTCGAGGCACCCTGTCATATGCTTTCTCCAGGTCCACAAAGACGCAATGCAACTCCTTCTGGCCTACTCTATACCTCTCCATCAACACCCTCAGAGCAAACATCGCATCTGTGTTGCTCTTTCTTGGCACGAAACCATACTGTTGCTCACCAATCATCTCCTCAGTTCTTAACCTATCTTCCACAACTCTTTCCTATAACTTCATGCTGTGGCTCATCAGTTTTATCCCCCTGTAGTTACTACAGTTCTGCACATCCCCCATATTCTTAAATATCGGCACCAGTACACTTCTTCTCCACTTCTCAGGCATCCTCTCACTTTCCAAGATTCCATTAAACAATCTGGTTAAAATCTCCACTTCCATCTCTCCTAAACAACTCCATGCTTCCACAGGTATGTCATCTGGACCAACTGCTTTTCCATTTGTCATCCTCTTCATAGCTGTCCTTACTTCCTCCTTGCTAATCCGTTGTACTTCCTGATTCACTATCTCCACATCATCCAACCTCTTTTCTCTCTCACGTTCTCTTTATTCATCAGCCTCTCAAAGTACTCTTTACATTTGCTCAACACACTCTCCTCGCTTGTGAGTATGTTTCCATCTTTATCCTTTATTACCCTAACCTGCTGCACACCTTTCCCAGCTCAGTCCCTCTTTCCAGCAAATTGGTACAGGTCTTTTTCTCCCTCCTTAGTGTCCAACCTCTCATACAACTCATCATATGCCTTTTCTTTAGCCTTCACCACCTCTCTCTTCACCTTGCGCCTTATCTCCTTGTACTCTTGTCAAGTTTCTGTGTCTCTCTGACTATCCCACTTCTTCTTTGCCCTCCTCTTCCTCTGTATACTCTCCTGTACTTCCCCATTCCACCACCAGATTTCCGTTTCCTCCTTCTATCCAGATGTCACGCCAAGCACCCTTCTTGCTGTCACCCTTACTACATCTGCTGTAGTTTCCCATCTGTCTGGTAACTCTTCACTGCCACCCACTGCCTGTCTCACCTTCTCCCTAAACTCAACCTTGCAGTCTTCCTTTTTCAACTTCCACCATTTGATCCTTGGCTCTGCTCTCACTCTCTTACTCTTCTTGATCTCCAACGTCATCCCACAGACCACCATCCTATGCTGCTTATCTACACTTTTTCCCCTGCCACCACTTTGCAGTCTTCAATCTCCTTCAGATTGACTCTTCTGCATAGGATGTAATCTACCTGTGTGCATCTTCCTCCACTCTTGTACGTAACCCTATGTTCCTCCCTCTTCTTAAAATACATATTCACCACAGCCATGTCCATCCTTTTGGCAAAATCCACTATCCTCTGACCTTTTTCATTCCTCTCCTTGACACGATACCTACCCATCACTTCCTCGTCTCATCTGTTCCCTTCAGCAACATGTCCATTGAAATCTGCCTCCAATCACCACTTTCTGTCCCTTTGGGTACACTGTTCATCACTTCACCCAACTCACTCCAGAAATCTTGTTTCTCCTGCATGGCACACCCAACTTGCGGGGCATGTGCACTAACAACATTCATCATCACACCTTCAATTTCTAGCTTCATAATCATTACTCTGTCTGAGACTCTTTTCACCTCCAAAACACCTCCATTTCTCCTCCTGTCCACACCATGATAGAACAATTTTAATCCACCTCTGATTCACCTGACCTTACTAACCTTCCTTTTAGTCTCTTGCACGCACAATATATCAGCCTTGCTTCTCTCCATCATATCTGCTAACTCTCTCCCCTTACCAGACATACTGCCAAAAGTTCAAAGTTCCTACCCTCAGTTCCACTCTCGTTACCTTCCTCCTCTCATCCTGCCTCCGGACACGTCTCCCCCCTCTTTTTCTCCTTCTTCTTCTTCGGCCAACAGTAACCCAATTTCCACCAGCACCCTGTTTACTAACAGTACTGGTGGCGGTCGTTGTTAACCCGGGGCTCGACCAATCCAGTATGGAAGTTTGTATTGTTGTCCACATATTGATTTGGCAAAATTTTACACCGGATGTCTTCCAGACGTAATCCTCCCCACAGACAAAATCTTAGTGTAAGAAAATTGTTTTTTTTTTTTACTATTTAGTGCATTTTTGAATAAAATCATGCTACTTAAAATCTTTTTATATATTTTTTATTTCCTTTACAGATGCAGCAATATTTTAATAAAGGTGACCTGATTATTTTTAATTATACCTCATTGTTTGAGGAATCATGTGTCAAGCATCAGCCACATAAGTTGGAGGCTAATTGTATGACACCATTGCTGCTATTATAGGCTTTAGCCTCTGCAACACTGAGCTGGGCAAAAAAATATTCTTGTTCGAGAAATGCATAATGTGCATCCCTCAAAGCTTTGGAAATTTGATATACTTAAGAATTATACAATTTTGTGCTTTGATTTTAGTTAGTAGCTCTTCTTTATATTTTGTTTCATATAATATGTATTATTTAGGTCAGATAACTGGATGATACATTATATTTGAGTGGCATTATGTATGCTTTGACTACTCCTTGATACTATTAAGACTTGTCATCATTGTATCTGTTGACTATTTGTCAACAATGCATATTCCTCACAATGTGGGATAGTGTAAAAAAAATAATGTGGTCTAACACTAAAAAGAAAATAAACAAATGCATAAATACTTACTTTTCGGTCTAGACAGTTCAGACAAATGACAGAATTGTACATGGCATTTTATTCTGCAGCTTACAGTAGTGCTTGTGCTTGATAGATATGAAGGGTTTGAATCCAGATCTTGTCTAAACAACCGTCTTTTTGTGGCATAGTTTTATCTTACTTCTTGTGGAGTTATTTTAATAAAATCATATTCTACGTTTTTGATTGAGTACTATTTTGTGTGACAGGTACACTGAATTTCAATCACTTAAGGCAGTGTGGGTTAAGAGGAAAGACAGCACCCAATCATATTTATGAATATTTCAGACAAATGCTCATGTAGACCATCTTAATATCAAACTGTAGTGAAGTGAGTTTTGTGGCTTAACTTTGATTCTGAAATCAGGTAGTTCTAAACAAAGTTAACCTTCTTATAAACGGAGTTAGTGCAGCTAGTTCAGAATGCTTGATTGTTATAATCTTCTTACTAAGAGTGAAGCCAAAACATTCGGAAATAAAATAAATTCAGGTGAAGGATAAACACACAGAACATGCAGTTAGCAAATTAAGCAGAACTAAAAGATCCTGTTTTCCGCTTTTGGCCTGCCTCCCTGAGTAAGTCTATATTATCTGCTCAAGTCTTATCCCCTTGCCTTTGTTAAAGTATCACAAAATACTTCCCTCTTTACCTCCTATTTTTTGGTCTTGTTCTGTCCTTTTTTCCCTTGCCAGTTATTTGTATACTCATTGGACTTCTGGTTTGATGTCTCTTTTGAATAAGCAATGAATTTGCTTCTGGGATCAGGGGTAGGTCTAAAAGTCTTTAGGCTGGCAAGCAACATTGGCTTCTGGGCAATCTTAGACATCTACATTGCTGAACCTTCTACAGCTAGGCTACTAAAGCAGCATTTAGACTACCTTATGAGAAAAGGAAATATGGTAAAAGTACTTCTTATAAATTGTACAATAATGTTATTCAAAACCTCAAAGGAAATTTGCTGTAAAGTCTGTTTGTATTCACATTTATGCTTTTGGGATAAAAAAATATGTCTTAAGAAACAATATCATGGATAATTTTACAATTGTATTTTTACTTACAGGTATCTTCATATTTTAATGATATTTTGGTCGTTTGTGGCAGGAGTGGTCACATTTTACTGTTCCTTAGGACCAGAGTATCTTTTGCCAAATATTCTTTTCACAATTAAACCAAGACCCAAGGTACGTGTTAAATTACTTTTAGCCTTTTTTTTTTTTTTTTGGCTAAACTTCTATAGCATATGTAGTTTCTTTATCATTGTGCTTATGTTATTTAACAGTTAGAACAGCAAGAATTGTTTCCTCTGGGGCATAGCTGTGCAGTGTGTGGGAAAATAAAATGCAGACGTCACAAGTAAGTACCTTTTATATTTATATTTATATTACATAATATTCTTTCACAAATGAAGTTGCCATGACAAATTGTGTTTTTTGCACCCAAGACAAACTTAAAGTATGTTTTTATTTCTATGGACTGTCCAAGGTAGGTTGCAAGGTTTGTTAGATCTTCATTCTTCACATTATTTTTTTTTCTCAAAATTAGTTTTACGACATTGTTATTGTATTCTTCCTTGGTACTGGCCTGCCTCCATCTACTGTATAGAAGAACACTTAGTCAAACATTTAGCCAAAGACATTGAAATTTAATGGTTTGGATGTGATTAAATAATCTGTCCATCAGGTATGGAAGCTCCCGTTCTTGCTCACAATGGTCTTCAAATATAAATAATTGGAAAGTCATCTTACCTTTAAAAACATGACCACTCTTTTGTTACAAATTTTTTCTAGGCTTAATTTCATATGAGGCTTAGGTTTTCATGGATTTTGTGTTGCCACCTAAAATTATTAAAAAAAAGAATTATATGTGTAATATCCTCAATGGCATAATAATTCTTAGTGGCACAAACTGTGACACACATTTTATGAATGTTCTATTTTGAATAAGAACTTTTTTTCGGTCAGGACTAGGTTAATGAAATGAGTGGTAAACTAACAAAATTCCAGGATTATTTACATTGTCTTAAAAACCGGAAGAAAAAACAAAAGCTGACGGTGCCAGTTATGCTTTGAACACAAGCCTTTAGAGTTGTAGTTGTGGAGCACCAATTCATCTGTATCAGTCTGTCTCAACAGTTTGGCTGAAGGCACTTGGTTGAACAAATCTCCGAACCAGCCATGTCATTTTTAATGTCTAATTCTACGCATGGCGTTATACATGAGGCCCCAGAAGAGTACAAGGGATGAAGAGGATAAGAAAAAAAGGAGATTCCACACATTGTGAGCATAGACATCAAAAGCAGATGAAAATAATATGTAGTGAAAGAAATAAATTGCCTGGAGTGAGGAGAAACAGCGAGAGAGGGTAACATTTCATCCCCCACTTGTTAACATTGTCTGCAAAGAATGGTGAGGAGGCCTAACTGAGAACATGATGGACCAAAGACAAAATATCCTTGCTGAAATATTATTTTTCAGCATATATAAAAATGAATTCAGATTTTTAAAGTTATGTTTAATCTTAATTTTCTACGTCTTTTTCCCCTAGGCCAACGTTATTGTTGGAAAACTATCAACCTTGGCTAGGTCTGAAGGTTTATTCAAAAGTGGATACATCACTTTCAGAAGTACTGGAATTAGTCTTGGAAAACTTTGTTTACCCTTGGTACAGGTATGATTATTATAAAAACAAAATCCTGTCTTGTGGATTGAAAGTAATACATGCAAAAATTAATTTTCTTTTTAATTTTCATTTTTATTAGGGATATTACAGATCATGAAGCCTTTGTAGATGAACTAAGGGCAACAATCCGTTTTTTTGCATCTGTTTTAGCTCGCAGAGCACAAAAAGTAAGGAAATAGTTTCTATAAATATTATGTTCTCCTGAATTAATTGTCATCTTTATTCTTCCTTGGTGTGTTAGTGTGTGACAGAACTTTTTGGTGGATTGGCAACCTGTCATTGGTTCAGATTAGTCTTGCATCTGATACTCTTGGGATAGGCTCCATGTTACTATGACTGTTGGTGGATTCAGAGAATGTAGTTGTTCTCCAGCAAGATTAATTATACATTGTATAGTTTCAGTTAAGGTTAATTTATTAAGTTATCATCCCCCTACACTTTCAGTTTCATACACACCTGTACCATCTTTTCTTATAAGTCCATTATAAGTAACTACCCTGAGCTGCATAATCAGAAACCCTTATATTTATGCATTAATATACCACCCGATTCTGTTAAAATTCAAGGAAAAATAACTGACTGGTTGACCAACATCCATCACATTGAAATGTAATGAGATCTTGACAGACCTATAGTTTTTGTTCTTTACAACTTTCATTACACTTGTTGGTTATTTTTTCAGCAAATGCCACCCCTTTGAAAATTCTCTAAAAAATATACATAATAGGTTGTTTTTTCAGTCTGTAAACTGCCATTACCTTCATCTAAGCAAGATATATGTATTATTCCCTTGAAATTTGCTTTTAATCTGGACTTTGAAAATCAAAAGACAGTTGCAGTATGTAGTTTTAAAGTATTACAATGTAAAAGTTTGGTTCCCTAGCTAGATTCCTTCACTCGTGATTATTCTTAATTCTAACCCTTAAAAGTATAGTTCTTTGATTTAAAGAAATTGTAAAGAAAGCCAAGGTGTCAGTGAGCACAGTTTTTCATACCATCCAAAGGAAACTGGAAACACTGACAGGAACAGGTCGGTAAGACCCAAAGCCACAACAGAATCAGATGGCTTGTTTCTGAGAGTCAACAGCTTGTGTTATTGGCACAAGCCACAACAGAATCGGATAACTAATTTCTGAGAGTTAACAACTTCGCTTCACAGAACAATGGCTTTAAGCACAGCTTAACAATAGTCAATGTAAGCAAAAGTCAATTTTAACTAAAGGGAAGGCTTTGAGTTACAAGTTTGACAGTAAGAAAGCTTTTGCTGAAATGATCATAAGATTTAGAACACCCCAATTTTTCCAGTTTTTTTTTTTTTTTTTTTACATTTATGCAGTTTATTGTCTCAGTGTACTCTGAAATTAAAGCATTGAAGTGAGACTCTATAAAAAGCACAAAGAATATCAATTTTCCACTAAGGCTTGAATTTTATTAAACCCTTGTGTGGTGTTTTGTATTTTTATTAATCGGCTAGATCACATTTGTTAATGATTGTGCTATTCGATTCATGATACCGTGTGATTTTTTTCGTAGAAATTATTAATAATCAAGACATGTTAACATTGAACAAAATATAAATGAAACAAGGTTTACAGGGATATTGAAGTTTATTGCTTTGAACTGAACAAAATTAAATGACAAAGTTTCCATTTGTTGTTGTTTAAATGATATAATATGCCTGGTAGAGATGAGCAGACCCTGCTAAATTCGTTTCACAGCTAAGTGTGGTGAAATCACGTAAATTGCAAACTGCACAAAATGTATTGAAGTCAATGGAGAAGGTGGATCTGAACTTGTTTGGAGTTGATTATAGTAGTGCAATGGTCTTTTAAGTGTCATTGAGTGCTAAGGAAAAGGTCGGGCAACATTTCTGGTCCAATTGTTGTGGCCAAATATGTTTTCTGAGCTGTGAATTGGCTCACACAACAAAAGACGTAGATAGAACTAATACCACAAAAAAAAAAAAATCAACAACAAATGGCCCACAAACTAGAAATAATAAAATATACGGTTGATCATTGCACAGAGAAAGAGCCAATCCTGTGGCTGTGATATAGTGGGTCCACGGGTCGAAATGGAAAGCCAGTTTTTTAAAAATAAAATATTGCCTTATGGAGGGGGCATGGTAGTGTGGCCAAAGCAGTTCCTGGGCGCGATACAGGCATGGGCGTTTCCGCACTAAAGCGCACAGGTGCGTGATTGCCCATATCTGTAATTGATGCCGGGAGCTGCTAATTGCCATACCTGTGCCATGTCCCATAGTAAATAGAAGTGCGAGTGCGGAGAGGGAGAAAAAGAAATAAAAAACGGATGGAGGTTAAGAAGTGGAGAAGGCAGGAAGCTTAGAGCCAGTGCGAACAAGCATGAGTAGGCTCACAGGTGGATGCAGGCAGCTGATAGGAGAGCCCGGAAGGAGTGTTTGGCCGACTCTCAGGGTAGAACAAAGTGGTCAGTCCTGCTGATCGCTTAAGAGGAGCAGGAGTGACCGAGAGTAAGAATGACTTGCCGCTTAAGGACATGTAAGTCGGAGGCTTGGGAGGTTGAAGCCCCAGTGTGAGCGTCCCAGCTGTTGGGGAACCCAAGTCTCGGTCTGGTGGGAGCTGTACGGAGCCAAGGGTCGGAAGGTTACCAGACCAGTGTAGAAGGCAGCTGCACCTGCAGGTAGGATGACTCCCCTGTTGCAGGGCCCATATGGGAAAGCAGGTGACCTGCCAGCTAAAAGAAGGCACTGGGCTTTTAAAGGGAACTGCTTCCAGCCATTGTTATCAACCTCATTTTAATGGATTTATTTATTTGGATTATTTTAACCTTCAAGATTGTTCACCCTGGTTTTATGGATTACTAGCAAAATACCCGCGCTTCGCAGCGGAGAAGTAGTGTGTTAAAGAAGCAATGAAAAGAAAAGGAAACATTTTGAAAATAACGTAACCTGATTGTCAATGTAATTGTTTTGTCACTGTTGTGAGTGATGAGTGTTGTTGTCATATATATATATATTTACACACACACACATAAACATATATATATATATACATATCTATACATATACACATATATACATACATATATATCTACATATATACACACACATATATACACACATATACATACATACACACACATATATACACACAAATACATATATATATATATATACATATATACACACACACATATATAAACATATATATACATATACATACATATCTACATATATACACACACAGCTATTTCAGATCAGTGCAATACGCTGTTTGTTAAAACGGTTGACTCCCGCCCTTACGTGCAATAACAAATCAAATCATTCAGTTGTCTTTGCTCATATGTCATTTTAGAGCTGGACGCCTGGCATCTTTTTTTGGCCACAGGTTCGTTTCTGTTTGCTGTGAGGTTCTGTGTTGTGGAGATTCTCAGGATGGATTGCAGGTGCTCATCAGTGAGGCGACTCCTGTGTGCTGTTTTGTTAGTCTTTATCACTGAGAAGAGCTTCTCACACAGATATGTGCTACCAAACATGCACAAGGTTCGAGCCGCATGTAGACGGACTTTTTTTGTTCTTCAAAGTCACCAAAGCGCCGTGCAAACTCAGTGCGCCAGTTTATCAGCAAAGTGCGATTTGGGAACACCGTAGTGACGACTTGGTTTAACAGTACTTGGCAACAGGGAAAGTGGGGCAAGGTGAACTGGTGCATTTGTGTCTCCCATAAAAGCAGCTTCACTTGAAATCACTTTGTGATTGTGCACGGGTTAAAACGTCCGCTGAAGTGTCAGATTCTTATTTAATTATGCTGTTTTCTGTATCTTCTGAATTGCATTCAGGTTACCCTGATGCAAGGCAGCTGAAGCGCTGCATTATGGGATCTGTAGTTTATTGTGTTACCAGCGCTTCATATACCCGGCTTTAATAACAATAATACAGTATATAAAATGATCTCGGGGCGGATATAATTACGCCGGCCGGATGTGGCCGCGGCCCTTGAGTTTGACACATATGGACTAAATAGAACTTGAAAAGATATGTTTTTCAAATGTGATCGCAATTCAGATAGAGTTGACGCAAGACTACAGCCTGCATGCCTCAATGAGTCATCCTCCCTCGCTCTTACTTTTTTACCGCTCATCTAATGAATACACTGAGTATGGCTTTACCAAAACAATCATTGATGGCGAATAAAGTATCCATTATTCGAGTATGTAGAGCGGGATATATATATATATATATATATACATATATATATATACCCGCGTATCGCAGCGGAGAAGTAGTGTGTTAAAAAAGGTAGAAAAAGAAAAGGGAACATTTTAAAAATAACGTAACATGACTGTCAATATACAGTATTTGTTTTGTGAGTGTTACTGAGTGTTGCTGTCATCAAGGATTTGATTATCATTATTTCTTTCAATCAGGTTCGTATTTGTAGGATGTGTTGTGTTCAAGTTACATTCCGTGTTTGTCAATCGCTGTAAAGATGACAGGTTTCATTCATCGATTCGTTTCTTACTGCATCAATAAACAGCTCTTCTTCTTTATCTGAGACCTGACACACTGCATGCACGGGTTTTTTTTACACTGTCTTCCTTTAGCGGGACATTGACTTTTTCCACCGTGTGCTTTGTTTCCGCAGTAGCTGGATTTATGAATATGCTTATCAGACGCTTCATATTTTTGCTGCCTTTTCAATTGTGTAATTGGTTTTGTTCAGCTCTTTGGAACTGTTGCCTTTTATCTGTGCACTGCGCCAGTTCACGTGAGCGCCGGTGTACATGCATCGAAGGTTCCCAGCTGTGCTGGTGCCATCTCGTGCTATGTCCGTGGCTGTATTTAATGTTACCTTAGTCCTGGCACTTAAAACTTTCTCTCGCAGTTTCGCTGAGTTTGTGTCAAACACCACCCTGACCATCTCATCTTCCTCTCCATAAGCACAGTCCTTCACCCGTGAATATTTACCCGTGGCAGTTTGCTATTGGATTGCCGCTGACGGACGGCCTTATATGGGCAGGCACTAAATTACAAACGCCAGCGGCAGCCTGTCTATGAACTTAATTTAAAGTGTAGGTTTACATCGTGCTTTGTTTCCGAAGTAGCAGAACTCATGAATATGGTTGTATATGTCACTCGCTCGCTTCTTATTGTTTCGCTGCCTTCTCAATTATATAATGCATGTTTTCTTAAGCGCTTTTTTGAGCTTTTCCTGGTTTTCTATGTACTGCGTGATTACGTGGGAGGCGTGATGATGTCACACGAAACTCCCCACGGCGTTGAAGCTCATCTCCATTACAGTAAATGGAGAAAAACTGCTTCCAGTTATGACCATTACGCGTAGAATTTCGATATAAAACCTGCCCAACTTTTGTAAGGAAGCTGTAAGGCATGAACCTGCCAAATTTCAGCCTTCCACCCACACGGGAAGTTGGAGAATTAGTGATGAGTCAGTGAGTGAGTCAGTGAGTGAGTGAGTGAGTGAGGGCTTTGCCTTTTATTAGTATAGATTTATTGTGGACATTTTTGAATCACTGCACTTTGGACACTGTTTTGTTTGAGTATTTTTAATAAAAGCACTTGCACCTTTTGCACCATCCCCTTATTCAGTTTAATTTGTTCCCATTAGACCAGCTCATCTGGTTACATTACCAATGGTGTTGGGTTCTAGGGCTCCCGAAGCTGGAAGTGGGAGCCATGGAGCAGGACAAGCATTGTCACAGTGGCACACATTAGCTCTGAATCGGTGGCGTTGGACTAGTTCAATTTTTCAAAATTTACGGCTCTGGGCACAGCATAAAAGTTGCCTTTGTTTCCCGTTTATCTGTAGTAACGCTTCCCACTTTCTTCTTCCATCAAGAAGAAAGAGGCCCCTTGTAAGTAGTAATAAATCTTTTGTTTTATTATTTCACAGCCTGTCTTGTGTGTTCTTATGAGGGGGGAGGGTTAGGGCTTCTTTAAGGCTTATTTTAGATCTTGCCTAACACATGGCTAATTTGGCTGCATAATTAGCCATGCGGTGCTGTGTTGTCAGCAGTGGTCAGTTTTGTATATCCCTTGACAGTACCAGTAATGCTGCAAGTTTATTGCTTGATTGTTTAATTATTTTTGTATTTATGAATTCAGGACACATTTTTACCTTTTTATGTTCACTGATGACCTACATATGGCAATTAAAGTACCTAGGGGTTGAAATAACAATGGGTAGGAGAAACAACTGCAGTTATAGATGGGGAATGTTCTGTGATGTCACATTGGCCTTGCAGAGCATCATGGGTTGTTTAGAAAAAAAAGGTTAGTACAGCAAATTTCCATAGAAATATTCGGTGAACAAGGTTACCGGCAATCTCAGCATATTCACTGCGTATTTCACCGATCAACACTAGTACCCCATTAAACACAAATTCGTAGTACAGTATCAACAGACCACATGATGGACATAGTTTTACTGTGTATGCATTGCAAATGTATTTTTTGCTCTTCATGTATGCATATTGTATCCTACCTTGGGGCACAAACATTGCAATGTTTCCTCATACAGCTACTGGCAGCAGTCTACAATGATAAATATGCTGGTTTGTACATAAAGCTTACTAACACATGTTCTGGATTTAGTAGTTCCTCCTCCTGAATCCTCCTTACAGTGGCTGGCAGTGTTCCTTGGGATGAGTTGTCTCATCTGAATTTGAGGTCTTGCAAATTCTTTCCCCAGTTTGTAGTCAGTGCTATCCAGATGACAAATGCATTAAAAGTGGGGATGTCCAAGAGATTGAAAAATATTTCAAGTGGCCAGCCTAGGGTTCTTTTTGCCATCTTATCCAAATTATCAATTCCTTTTTTTGTAGCATTGTAATCCATAATGAACTCTGGTTTATGATGCTACCCACCACAAATTCTGTAGTCTGTATGCAACATGCTAATGGGTACCACAGTTTTTCCTTTATTTTTGATGTAAGAGACCCAGGGATGTTTTGGCCATGAATAGAAACTTACTTGACAGACCTGTTCTTTGTACTTGTCATCTGATTTGGGTGCTCTGGCTTGTTTTAACCATTGTCAGCTTTCTCTTCATGAGTTCCTGTCCCAAATTGCGTGAAGTAAAACAACTATTACAAGTGATGTTGTGACCCTGGAGTTCCAATGTCATGTCCAGGATGACTTGCACACCTTGGTTTTTCCTCAGGAGCTGCTCCATCAGGCTTCACAGTATATATCTGCATGTTCCATAAATATGATGAAGCATCATCACAGGCAGCCTAGATCTTGATTCCATATGTTACAGATTTAATTAAGGAATGTACTGCATAAAGGGGCAATGGTCTGGAATAAAAAGTTCAAAAGAAGACCTCATGTCTTGCACATGAGTAGCTGCCATTCACATTGGTACTGGTTGCATCTTAATCACATTGGCAGCAAGGCAGTGTTGCTTCATTGTTGGCAGCAAGGCAGTGTTCCTTCATTGTTGGCTTCTCTCTCGTCTAAAATGATGTGTAAGACCATCTGAGCAAAGATTTTCTTTACCATACTGATTAGTTTTTGGAAAAGAGCCACATATGCAGAGCTATTTTTTTTTGTTGTGTCCCTCCTGTATTCTATTTTGAAAATAAATTCGAATTATTGGTCTGATGGCATTAGGTACTGTGTATGTGAAAGGGAATGATATTGTTGGAGGTTGGATGGTTATGGAGGACTTGATGAAGATTTTATGGTTGACAGTAATGTAAATAATTGGTTTGATGGGATTAAGTTTTGGGTACTTGGAAACAACGCCTTTTAAGTTGTATTATTGTTGTTTTATAGTGTCCACACCATCATTGCTCCCATGTCTAGTAGACCAGAACACCACAAACATAAATATTTGTGGGTGTGGTCGCGGTATTTAAGGGATTAATTTTTATCCAATACAATTTTCTTTGAAAAAATGAGCCAAGGACATTGGATCTCTGGTTAGAAAATAATTTGTTGTATTTATTTATTTATAGTAAACATTAAAAATAAGTCTCACAGACCTGAACACCATGCAAAGGTTAAAGCAAATAAATTAAAATTTAATCCATATGCTCACATCTTTATCCTTAGCAGTCCTGCGACTATGTATTGGATTATGTGGGTTTGATAATGAATGGTAAAACACCTCTTTAATTTGAATTAAAATTAAATTCTAGTTGTCATTTACCTGAACTCTCTGTCCAGTTTATGATGGTAACATCAAGGTGTTTAATTCAAAAAGAGTTATTAGTATTTTTGGAATGACTTCTGTTATTATCAATGAAATTTACAGCCTTTTGTTTGGGGACAAAGATCTCTTTTTTTTTTTCTTATTTTTTTGCAAATACAGACTCTGAAATGATTTAGTTTAAAAAATGAGTGAACAGGGGCTGCACACTGGCACAGTGGTAGCGCTGCTGCCTTGCAGTAAGGAGACCTGGGTTCACTTCCTGGGTCTTCTCTGTGTGGAGCTTCCATGTTCTCCCCGTGTCTGCATAGATTTTCTCCCACAGTCAAAAGACATGCAGGTTAGGTGCATTGGTGGTTCTAAATTGTCCGTTGTGTGTGTGTGTGTGTGCGTGTGCGTCCTGCCTGGGGATTTGTTCCTGCCTTGCACCCTGTGCTGGCTGGGATTGGCTCCAGCAGACCCCCGTGACCCTGTGTTAGGATATATAGGTTGGGGAAATGACTGAAATGAGTGAACAGATGAAGCCTAGTTTCCTTTCAATTGAAATTTAAAACCAATTAACCCATATGTTAAAATGGGCTATGATCCGTTATACAGAATTTGCCCAATACATTATACTCGTTCTGCACTCTTGTGTGTGCTTTCTAAAATTATATCATTTCATTCAGGCATGTATTGTTTGTGCTTCTGAATGCCATCTGATGGTTAAAGTAGTAGAAGGTACATTACAACTACAGAAAAGTTGCCGTGTCTTGAAAAACCTGTCCATAGTGGATTGTCTTCCACTAGATGTTTCAGTGAGTTATCAAGTTAAACTCACTGTAGGTTCTGTGTTGTTTTCTCCGGTACATTCCCTAATGTGCCACTTGTGCTGCAAATGAGCACATTGCCATCTATTTTGTATTTTCCATCCCTGTTTCAATGGTCAGTAATAGATTGGTATAGACAAGTAGTTTCAACATAGATACAGGTAGCAATCAAGGGGGACACTAAGCAGTCATTGGATAAGTCTTTATACATGTGGTTTTACTGATAAAGTTGTAACAGTAAATAGAACTGTCATACTTGGGAAAAAAACATTGTTTATTGTAAATCCAGAATAGCTGACATTCAAACTTTAGTTTAGAATAGTTTCACTGCTTTCTAGTTTGTTTTAAGAAGTGTCTAAGAGAGCTGTGGTTAGCTGTAGTTTCTGGCTTTGGAAAAAAAACAAGCAGAAAGTGAGTTTTGCTCTGTTACTGATAAGTTTTATAAGGATTCATTTAGAAATGTAAATTTCAATTTATTTTTAATGTATCTTACATTTGTCTTAATTTTGTAGGTTGATATCCCAACACTTATAACACACAAGCTGCTGAAAGTAGCAATGAAACACATTGAAATAATTGCCAAAGCAAGACAAAGAGGTACTTATTATCTTTATTAATTAGTTGTTGTTAATGTTTGCTAATAAGTAAAGAACTTTCTTCTGCTTTTTGTGATGTTATTAAAACTTTTATTATAAATACAGAACTTTTTGTGCAAAAAGTAATCAATTGTGATCTGCATAGAAATCACTTTCCAATAATGTAATTATAGTATTCCATAGATATAAAATGACAACTGTTCAGTAATCTAAACCATTTTACTTAAGTCTTGTTATCATTGATTAGCAATTATCATCATTAATTTTTGTCTGAAAGTGATTTGCAAAACAGTATAAGAGCTTTAATTAAATGATCACATTATGCAAGATGGTCATATTTTAAAATAAATATTTTATCATCAGATTATTTCATCAATTTTAGCAATAATTTGGTAATATTTTAGCAAAAAACACAGAATGCCTGCAGCAAGCTGCTTTAGAGGAGTATGGTCCTGATTTGCACATAGCAGTACGAAGCCGAAGAGATGAACTTCAATACTTAAGAAAATTAACAGAGCTATTATTTCCCTATATTCTTCCTCCAAAAGCATTAGATTGCAGGTAAGTCCTAAAAATTGCAGTACAGTACATACTTGAGAGAATCCTAAATGCAGAGTTGTGTAAAAATATTTATTTTATATGCTTTAGAAGATGAAAACCACAGAACATTTATTAATAATGCAATTTAAGTCAATGTAATATTAGCTTTGTATAACTTTTTTATGTAGAAGTTATTATATACTGTATTTTATGCACTGTTCGCCACCTGATATTCATACATTCATATTTGTACTTAAAAGAAATTTGGCAAACACGTTTGTATGTATTTTCCAAAAATAATAATTCATCTGTGCAAAATATTAATTTATGAATTTTCACAGAAATGCACATGTTGGGCTATATTTATGAAAATATCTTAAATGTTCTCATAAACCTGATCATGATATAAAGGTGCAGACATATTTATCATCTTGATTAATCAAATGAAAATGAACTTTTTTAACTACATTTAAGTTTACACCACTCATTGAATAATGAAATTTTCATATGCACTATAACCTGATATTCAATGTCCTTGGCTTGTTTTCTTTGACTAACGTTATCTATTTAGTTAGCCAATAAAAGGTGTAATTTCACCCCACTTTCTCCTGTAGCATGTTACCTGGAATACATGTCCCACCACAGCAACAGATTTACATTACATTGGTAATGTTTAGGTCTGCTAGACCCGGGAGCAATGAAAGTGTGGAAACTGAGTAAAATGACAATAACACCAATTAGAGACATCATTTCCAAATACCCCTAACCTAATCCCATCAGATCACCATTTACATCATCAACCATGAGCACCCCATCAACTCCTTCATACACATCCCGTCCATGTGAAAAAAAAAATCACAAAATGAAATGGTATTCATACCCATGAAGGCAGCTCCCCTGCCTTGTTGCCAATGTGAAAAAAAGATAAAACAAGGGTTAAAAGAGATCTGGTCTTTTTTTTTTTTTAATTTATTTTTTAGACACCATCCAGAAAATAATTCAGGACTGCACTAATTTGGAAGGTTGGTGTTTGACAGATTGAATGGCTGAAAGAAATTGACCAAACTAATTTACATTCGTACTGAGGGCTTCTTTTACTTCCTGGTGTTTTTTAGATTGACCAATTTCTCTCTGGATTCAAGTAAAATTCTAATTATCTATCAAATGTGGAATTCACAGAATCACTGTGAAATGCAGAAACTGGCTGAGACTTTTTCCATGTAACCTTGTCTCTACAAAACCCACAATATTTCCAGCATTATCTTGATTTCAGACCTGACCCAACATTACTGTTGAAGTGCAGATTATGCCATTGTATCATTTGAATTCAACGCTGCATGTAAACTTTGTCATGTCAGTTTGTTAGAGTAAACATTGATAGTTCAGAAAACCTTCTTATTTATATTTGTTCAAGATTAATATGAAATACGTAGTATTCTGCCAGTCTGTTGGTTATTACTGATTTTTACACAAAAATCACATTTTATCCCAATAATCTAATATGATCTAGTAGAGGTAAATAGTAAATATTAAACATTTTGCTCTCTATGTTGTTCGTAAATGAGCTGAAGTTAACATCTGAACATCACGATTCTGAAAGTTGTCAGCAACAATTCAAAAACTGGTGTATCAAATCTAAAAAAGCAGGGATGTGTTTAATATTCAAAAGGGGTGAACTTAAGGAAAACAAAGGGGAATGGAAAATATTTTAATATAGTTGAGCAGCATTTAGAAGAGTCCGCAGCATTTTTCAGAAAATGTCTGAAAAGTGGGGTGTTTTCTTTCTGAGAAAATCCTTTTTATCTCTGGTTACATTCACACTACCACATTTTCATTGAAATACTTTTTAAATGAAAACAATATCAGTCCACACTCGAGTTTTCGCATTATTTTCAAAAGCATCCCTGAGGGATGAGACACAGAGCGGTTCAGCAAGCCTTCCATGATGAATGAAAACTTTGGAAGGCGTTTTCCCTCACCCGGACGCGGGTCACTGGGGCCTCCCTTTGGAGCCAGGCCTGGAGGTGGGGCTTGATGGCGAGCACCTGGTGGCTCAGCTGGGCACAGCCTGAAGAGGCAACATGGGTCCCTCTTCCCATGGGCTCACCATCTATGGGAGGAGCCAAGGAGGTCAGGTGCAGTGTGAGTTGGGTGGTGGCCGAAGGCAGGGACCTTGGTGGTTCGATCTTCGGCTATAGAAGCTGGCTCTTGGGACGTGGAATGTCACCACTCTGAAGGGGAAGGAGCCTGAGCTAGTTCTCGAGATCAAGAGGTTCCGGCTAGATATAGTCGGGCTCACCTTGACGCGCAGCTTGGACTCTGGAACCAATCTCCTTGAGAGGGGCTGGACTCTCTACCACTCTGGAGTTGCCCCTAGTGAGAGGCACCGAGCGGGTGTGGGCATACTTATTGCCTCCCGATTTGGAATCTGTTCATTGGGGTTTATCCCGGTGGACGAGAGGGTAGCCTCCCTCTGCCTTCAGGTGGGGGACTGGTCCTAACTGTTATTTGTGCGTATGCGCCGAACAGCAGTTTGGAGTACCCACCCTTTTTTGAGTCCCTGGAGGGGGTGCTAGAGGGCATACCTTCTGGAGACTCCCTTGTTCTACTGACAGTGAGACCTGGAGGAGCGTGATTTTGAAGAATGCCCCCTCAACCCCGATCTGACCCAGAGAGGTGTTTTGCTTTTGAACTTTTGTGCTCGTTATGGATTGTCCATAATGAACACCATGTTCAAGCATAGGGGCGTTCATATGTGCACTTGGCACAGGACACCTTGGGCCTCAGTTCGACTTTGTGGTCGTGTCGTGGGACCTGCGGCCACATGTGTTGGACACTCGGATGAAGAGAGGGGTGGAGCTGTCAACTAATCACCACCTGGTGGTGAGTAGGCTTCGATGGTGGTGGAGGATGCTGGTCAGGCCTGGTAGGCCCAAATGTATTGTGAGGGTCTGCTGGGAACGTCTAGCAGAGTCCCCTGTCAGAAGTAGCTTCAACTCCCACCTCCGGCAGAACTTCAACCACATCCCGAGGGAACTGGGGGACATTGAGTCTGAGTGGGCCATGTTCTGTGCCTCTATTGTTGAGGTGGCTGACCGGAGCTGTGGCTGTAAGGAGGTCGGTGCCTGTCGTGGCGGCAATCCCCGAACACGTTGGTGGACACTGGCGGTGAGGGATGCTGTCAAGCTGAAGGAGTCCTACAGGACCCTTTTGTCCTGTGGGACTCTGGAGGCAGCTGATAGCTACCAGCAGGCCAAACGGAAATCGGTTACGGTGGTTGCAGAAGCAAAAACTTGGGCGTGGGAGGAGTTTGGGTATGCCATGGAGAATGACTTTCGGATGGCTTTGTGGAGATTCTGGTCCACCATCCGGCGTCTCAGGAGGGGGTAGTAGTGCAGTGTCAATCTATACTAATAAAAGGCAAAGCACTCACTCGCTCGCTCGCTCGCTCTCTCTCTCTCTCTCTCTCTCTCTCTCCAACTTCCCGTGTGGGTGGAAGGCTGAAATTTGGCAGGTTCATTCCTTACAGCTTCCTTACAAAAGTTGGGCAGGTTTTATATCGAAATTCTACGCGTAATGGTCATAACTGGAAGCAGTTTTTCTCCATTTACTGTAATGGAGATGAGCTTCAACGCCGTGGCGGAGTTTCGGTGACATCATCACGCCTCCCACGTAATCACGCAGTACATAGAAAACCAGGAAGACCTCAAAAAAGCGCTTAAGAAAACATGCATTATATAATTGAGAAGGCAGCGAAACAATAAGAAGCGAGTGAGTGACATATACAACCATATTCATGAGTTCTGCTACTTCGGAAACAAAGCACGATGTAAACCTACACTTTAAATTAAGTTCATAGACAGGCTACGCTGGCGCTTGTAATTTAGTGCCCACCCATATAAGGCCGTCCGTCAGCGGCAATCCAATAGCAAACTGCCACGGGTAAATATTCACGGGTGAAGGACTGTGCTTATGGAGAGGAAGATGAGATGGTCAGGGTGGTGTTTGACACAAACTCAGCGAAACTGCGAGAGAAAGTTTTAAGTGCCAGGACTAAGGTAACATTAAATACAGCCATGGACATAGCACGAGATGGCACCAGCACAGCTGGGAACCTTCGATGCATGTACACCGAGTGGCTCACGTGAACTGACGCAGTGCACAGATAAAAGCAACTGTTCCAAAGAGCTGAACAAAACCAATTACACAATTGAAAAGGCAGCAAAAATATGAAGCGCCTGATAAGCATATTCATAAATCCAGCTACTGCGGAAACAAAGCACACGGTGGAAAAAGTCAATGTCCCGCTAAAGGAAGACAGTGTAAAAACCCGCATGCAGTGTGTCAGGTCTCAGATAAAGAAGAAGACGAGCTGTTTATTGATACAGTAAGAAACGAATCGATGAATGAAACCTGTCATCTTTACAACGATTGACAAACACGGAATGTAACTTGAACACAACACATCCTACAAATATGAACCTGATTGAAAGAAATAATGATAATCAAATCCTTGATGACAGCAACACTCAGTAACACTCACAAAACAAATACTGTATATTGACAGTCATGTTACGTTATTTTTAAAATGTTCCCTTTTCTTTTTCTACCTTTTTTAACACACTACTTCTCCTCTGCGATACGCGGGTATATATATATGTCTACATACTCGAATAATGGATACTTTATTCGCCATCAATGATTGTTTTGGTAAAGCCATACTCAGTGTATTCATTAGATGAACGGTAAAAAAGTAAGAGCGAGGGAGGATGACTCATTGAGGCATGCAGGCAGTAGTGCGCCAACTCTATCTGAATTGCGATCACATTTGAAAAATATATCTTTTCAAGTTCTATTTAGTCCATATGTGTCAAACTCAAGGGTCAGGGCCACATCCGCCCGGCGTAATTATATCCGCCCGCAAGATCATTTTATATACTGTATTATTGTTATTAATGGCCCGGGTATATGAAGCGCTGGTAACACAATAAACTACAGATCCCATAATGCAGCGCTTCAGCTGCCTTGCCTAACACTTACCGCTAATCAAGTCTACCTTATGATGCTGCAAGTTATTGCGGCTAGAGTTATTGCGCACTGAGTTTGCACAGCGCTTTGGTGACTTTGAAGAACAAAAGTCCGCCTACATGCGCTCGAACCTTGTGCATGTTTGGTAGCACATATCTGTGTGAGAAGCTCTTCTCAGTGATAAAGACTAACAAAACAGCACACAGGAGTCGCCTCACTGATGAGCACCTGCAATCCATCCTGAGAATCTCCACAACACAGAACCTCACACCAAACAGAAACGAACTTGTGGCCAAAAAGATGCCAGGCGTCCAGCTCTAAAATGACATATGAGCAAAGACAACTGAATGATTTGATTTGTTATTGCACGTAAGAGCGGAAGTCAACTGTTTTAACAAACAGCGTATTGCACTGATAATAAATAGCTGTGTGTGTATATATGTAGATATGTATGTATATGTATATATATGTTTATATATGTGTGTGTGTATGTATGTATGTATATATATATATATGTATTTGTGTGTATATATGTGTGTGTATGTATGTATGTGTGTGTATATATGTGTGTGTATATATGTAGATATATATTGTCACAAGAACGAGACATTGACAGATAAAGAGTTGGGGCAGCCACCCGTATATTGTGGTATCCTGGCTGCAAAAAGTCGCTTTTCATTAAAATACAGAGCACTGAAGTGCACACAACCGAGTCCAAAACAAGACTAAAGAAACAAAGGAAAAGGGGCAGGTTTTAAAGGGGAGACAGGAAGTGAGGTCGTATGGATCTGGCACGTGGTCTTCCACCATTGGCTCAGAGCGGAAGTGACATCAGAGGGACTGGAGCTGGTGTGGCCGACTTCCATTGGCTCAGTCCCGAAGTGATGTCAGGTGATCCAGGTGAAATCCCGGGATGGTCTACAGGCAAGGGAGAAAAGAGTCAGTGCACTCTGCCACACCCCGGCATGCCTCCGAACTGCCTTCACTCAAGCCCTTTAGCTGCCTCCCATGCGCACGTGTGTGACAATATGTATGTATATATGTGTATATGTATAGATATGTATATATATATATGTTTATGTGTGTGTGTAAATATATATATATATATATATATATATATATATATATATATATATATATATATATATATATATATATATATATATATGACAACAACACTCATCACTCACAACAGTGACAAAACAATTACATTGACAATCAGGTTACGTTATTTTCAAAATGTTTCCTTTTCTTTTCATTGCTTCTTTAACACACTACTTCTCCGCTGCGAAGCGCGGGTATTTTGCTAGTACTGTATATGGTGGGAAAGGTGCTCTGCTGACCTCGATTTGTGACGTTGTGGGTGGGTGCGGGGAGTACTTCGAAGACCTCCTCAATCCCACTAACATGCCTTCCAATGTGGAAGCAGAGCCTGGGGACTCTGAGGTGGGCTCCCCCATCTCTGGGACTGAGGTCACCGAGGTGGTCAAAAAAACTCCTTGGTGGCAGGGTCCCAGGGGTGGATGAGATACACCTGGAGTTCCTCAAGGCTCTGGATGTTGTAGGACTGTCTTTGTTGACATGCATCTGCAACATCGCATGGACATCAGGGACAGTGCCTCTGGATTAGCAGACCGGGGTGGTGATCCCCCTTGTTAAGAATGGGGACTGGAGGGTGTGTCCCAACTACAGAGGGATCACACTCCTCAGACTCCCTGGAAAAGTCTATTCGGGGATCCTGGAGAGTAGGGTCCGTCAGATAGTCGAACCTCGGATTCAGGAGGAACAGTGTGGTTTTCGTCCTGGTCGAGGAACAGTGGACCAGCTTTACACTCTTAGCAGGGTCCTGGAGGGTGCATGGGAGTTTGCCCAACCAGTGTACACGTGTCCCTCGGGGAATCCTGTGGGGGGTACTCCGAGAGTATGGGGTACCGGACCCCCTGATAAGGGCCGTTCAGTCCCTGTATGGTCGGTTTCAGAGCTTGGTCCGCATTGCCGGCAGTAAGTCGAACCCGTTTCCAGTGAGAGTTGGACTCCACCAAGGCTGCCCTTTGTCACTGATTCTGTTCATAACTTTTATGGATAGAATTTCTAGGCACAGCCAAGGCGTTGAGGGGGTCCGGTTTAGTGAACTCATGATTGGGTCACTGCTTTTTGCAGATGATGTTGTCCTGTTTGCTTCATCAATCCGTGACCTTCAACTCTCTCTGGATGGTTCTCAGCTGAGTGTGAAGCGGCTGTGAGGGGAATCAGCACCTCCAAATCTGAGACCATGGTCCTCAGCCGGAAAAGGGTGGAGTGCTCTCTCAGGGTTGGGAGCGAGATCCTGCCCAAAGTGGAGGAGTTCAAGTATCTCAGGGTCTTGTTCACGAGTGAGGGAAGAATGGAGCGTGAGATTGACAGGTAGACCGATGCGGTGTCCGTAGTGATGCAGGCTCTGCATTAGTCTGTCGTGGTGGAAAAGGAGCTGAGCTGTAAGGTAAAGCTCTCAATTTACCAGTCGATTAACGTTCTTACCCTCAGCTATGGTCATGAGCTGTGGGCAGTGACCGAAAGAACAAGATCACGAATACAAGCGGCCGAAATGAGTTTCCTCTGCAGGGTGTCTGGGTTTTCCCTTAAAGATAGGGTGAGAAGCTCAGTCATCCGGGAGGGGCTCAGAGTAGAGCTGCTGCTCCTCCATTTTGAGAGGAGTCAATTGAGGTGGCTCGGGCATCTGATCAGGATCCCTCATGGACGCCTCCCTGGTGAGGTGTTCCGGGCACGTCTAAGCGGGAGGAGGTCCAGGGGAAGACCCGGGACACACTGGAGGGACTATGTCTCTCGGCTGGCCTGGGAACGCCTTTGGATTCCCCCGGAAGAGCTAGAAGTGGCCGGGTAGAGGGAAGTCTGGGTATCTCTGCTCAAGCTGCTGCCCCCGCGACCTAATCTTGGATAAGCAGAAGAGGATGGATGGATCCCTGTCTATACTAAAATGCCCTAGAAATCATGTTATGTAGACTTTCATCTACACTGGGTAAGTGCACATCAACAGCAAGCTTCTTGAGGGAGCTGTGCTGTGAAAAATTTAGAGGCCTGTGAAAATCAGGACTTTGATAGAGTATTCAAAGCCTAGAAAAACAAAAAAATTCTTTAAGGAGCCAATGCAAATTGCCCCCACATCACATTAATCGACTTATTATAGCTGAAAGTATCATTCTTCAAAGGAGGCGACAGCTGTCTTGTTATTATATTTTAGAAAAATAAAGATAATATCAGATTTAAGTCTGATTATTTGGCTGTGCCACTCAACAACAATCAGTAACTTGGTCCAAAGCCACTTCAGATTTGTCTTGGCTGTATGCTTGTGGTACAAAAAAGTGAACCATTGTCCCAGTCTGAGGTTTCCTTTAAGAACATCACTGTATTCAGCCTTCCCTCAATTCAATATTAGTCCTCCCTGTCCCTTCCACTGAGAAACACCTCCATAGGATGTTGCTGCCACCACCATGATTCACATTAGGGATGGTATTAGGCAAGTGTTGCACAGTGCCTTATCCTTTTCAGACATAGTGCTTGGAGTCTGCTCAAAGATTTCAGTTCAAGTCTTATCAGACCAGAGAATCTTTTCATCATGCTGTCGGAGTCCCTTAAATGTTTTTTGGCAAACTCCAAGCAAGTATATCTTTTACTCTACCATAAACGCTTGATTGAGTGACTGCTGCTGAAACTTTCATCCTTCCGACAGATACTCTCATCTTAGCGGAGGACTTCTGAAGAGGACATCAAGTGATCATTGGATTCTTGGTTGCCTCACAGACCAAGGCTCTTATTGCTCAGTTGTTCAGTTTGGCCAGACTAAAAACTGTGGAAAGAATCCTGGTTATTCCAAACTTCTTCCATTTCCCAATTATTGAAACAACCATGCACCTTGGATCACTCAGACACACTTGCCCATATCTATGCCTTGCCAGAATTTTATCACGGAGCTGTATACAGAGTTTCTTGGACATTATGGCTTGGTTTCTGTTCTAATAGGCAGAGTGAATATTATGGCCTTATATAAACAGATGTGTGCCTTTCTTAATTTTGTCCAATAACAATAACATGTATTTTTATAGCACATTTTCATGCAAATGGTGTAGGTCAAAGTGCTTTACAAGATGAAGAAAGAAAAGTTTATATGATGAACAAAAATAAGATTAGGCAATACTAAGTAACAAAGAATAAAGTACGGTCAAATGGCCAAGAGAACAGAAAAAACAAAAAAACACAGCTCTAGATGGGATGGAGAAAAAAAAAATCAGCAGGGTTCCAATGCCTACAGACCACCCAGCCCCCACTAGGCATTCTACCTAACATAAATGATCTAAATCAGTCCTCATGGTTTTCAGGCTTCACATGAAAGAATTTGATGAAGATGGTCATGTGGGTATCTTTGGCACTGCCTTCAGTCCATCAATGTAGGAAATGCATGGTGCTTTGATCAGGTGGTGGTGGCACAGATTGCCACCACAGAATAACCAGAAAAAGAACAGCAGAGATTGGTAGTGATTAGTATGGAATGCAGAGTCTTGATGAAAATGATAATTCAATGCACATATAGTCTAACAGGGATAGACAAAGATTTTTAGCAGTTTTTAAAAATGCTCCACCTTATTAGCTTGCCGAATTTCTATCGGTAAACTATTACAGGTTTTTGGTGTATAACAGCAGAAGGCTGCCTCACCACTTCTTTTAAATTTAGCTCTTGGAATTATAAGCAGTCACTCATTCGAAGATCTAAGGTTACAACTTGGAGTGTAAGGTGACAGGCATTCCAAAATATAGGATGGAGCGAGATTATTTAAGGTTTTGTAAACCAATGGCAGTATTTTAAAGTCAATTCTGAACTGCATGGGTAACTAATGTAATGACATCAAAACTGAAGAGATGTGCTCAGATTTTCTCTTCCTAGTTAATATTCTGGTAGCCGATTGACGTCTTTCTTGGGTAATCCTGAAAAGACAAATGCTTGAACTAATTTTTCAGCATCTTGCAAAGTTTAAGGGATCTAACTTTTGCTATTTCCTTAAGTGAAAAAATGCTGTCTTGGTAATCTGATTAATATGTGATTTTAAAATGTAGGTCAGAATCAATAATTACCTCTAAATTCTTTACCTCCGTCTTGACTTTTAAGCCTAATGGATCAAGTTTATTTCTAATACCCTCATTATATTCATTTTTGTTTGAGAAAATTACTACTTATCCATTCAGAAATACAAGTAAGAGATTGGATCTGTGAACCAAGAGACTCAGGGTCATCAGGCTCTTTTGATAAATACAATTGTGTATCATCAACGTAGCTGTGGTAGCTCATGTTATGCCTTGAGATAATCTGACCTAATGGAAACATGTAGATTGAAAAGAGCAGTGGACCCAGGATAGATCCTTGTGGAACACCATATAGAATATCATGTGTCTTCGAAGTATAATTACAACTAACAAAGAATTTTCTACAGGTTAAGTAAGACTCCAACCAATTTAAGACATTGCCAGAGAGGCCCACCCATTGACTAAGGCAATTTATAAGAATATTGTGATTATTGGTATCAGATGCTGCACTCAGATATAAGAGGATAAGAATAGATAAATGGCCTCTCTCTGCATTAACCTGCAAGTCATTTACTACTTTAACCAGTGCAGTTTCTGTACTGTGATTTTTTTTTTCCTTCTTCTAAAACCTGACTGAAACTTGTCAAGAATAGCATGTTTATTCAAGTGATTGTTGAAAACAGAGCAGTCGAGATTATTTTTCTTGAGCAAGGGTTTAACAACAGCAGTCTTAAGACAGTCTGGGAAAACCCCAATATATAATGATGAGTTTACTATATCAAGCACACCATCAGTTAGCTCCTTGGATATTTCTTTGGTATTGGGTCAAGGACTTAGGTGGAGGGTTTCAGTTGAGAAATTATTCTACATAGATCAGGTAAATCTATCCTGGTGAACAAATTTAATGCGCTTAAAATGGAATACCGGGATTTCATAGTATTAGCTTTGGGGAGTACTATATTATTTCTAATATCATTAATTTTGTGTTTAGAAAATATAGCAAAAGCCTCACAAGTTTCACTGGTAGTTTTTTGGAGTCATTCCTTTGAGTGACCTGGGTTTAGCAAACGATCAATAGCAGAGAATAAAACTCTTGGATTACCAACATTATTATTTATAATTTTAGAGAAGTAGCACTGCCTCTCAAGACAGGCTATGTTGTTATATTCTGTATTTTACCCTTCAATGTTTCATATTGAACTATCAATTTAGTTTTTTTCAATTTACACTCTGGTCTCCAGCATGTTTTCTTTAAATCAGACACTCTTTGGGTCTTCCATGGTATAATAGTACTGGAGGATTACTTAACTGCCTTTTCAGGAGTGACTGTGTCAGTGGCAGCTTTCACTTTAGCATTAAAATTTTCCACCTTACTATTTACATTGTTATCGCTATTGTAGTAAGCACTGCAAACTGACTGGTTGTTTAGATTGATAGCAAACTTTGAAGCTGCAGATGTATCAAAATAACATTTTTTTAACAATATGCTTCTCATTAGTTGTACTTATCAGTATTTCTACATTAAATAATATGAAGAAATGGTTTGATATGTGTTGGCCGGCTAACGTGCTGGCTTAGATCATTAGAGTGTAGGAGGTTTGTGAATTCTTTTGCTTTCAGGTCATATTGTTTATCAATATGAAAATTAAAGTCGCCAATAATTAGGAACCTGCCATAGTTAGTTATTATAATTCACACTAAGTTAGAGAATTCCTCAATGAAAGATGCATTATATTTAATTTGGAGTTACAGATTCACTTTAAGCAGCTGCACCATCAGAGGTGAGCCAAGTTTTTCTTAATATAGTAGAGTCTTGCTTATCCAACATAAACGGGCCGGCAGAACGTTGGATAAGCAAAAATGTCGGATTAATGGGAGGTGTTAAGAAAAAGTCTATTAAATGTCAAACTATGTTATAGTTTTACACATTACAAACCTAATAATCATATTTTACCACAAAACAACAGAAAAAATTAACTGAAACAATGAACTTACAGTTACAGAATTGGCTGAAGTTAAATACAGTATGTACCGTACTTAAAATGTTCAGTCCTGTGATGATTTAAAGAAATTTTTGATTGTAGTCTGCTTTCCTGACGAGTGCCGTTTCTTTACTGCCAAGTCTTTTCATATTTGCAGCATCATTATGTCGATTCCTGTAGCTTCTTCTTGTTGCTCAATGTAATTAATTGCAGTTTCTAGAGCCTTAACTCTGTCACTCATATAGTCAACATCCGTATGAGCGTATACTGTTTACTACAGCATTGTGACTGTGTGTGTGTTTGTGCTTTGACGTGCGAGTCCCCGTCTTGCACCCGAAAACACGAAGCTGAGTCTCAGTACTTTAGCAACACCAGCTTTATTCCACTTGAAATAGCAACAGCACGGTTATTTATTGTTGCGGGATCTGCCATTCTACTCACACACAGACACAGCAGTCAGGCAGGGTCGTGGCCAAGTAATACTGTGCCCTGCGCATTTATAATGTTCCTTGTTCCTTGTATCACCTGTCATGGGCAGGCGCTTATAGCATGTCCGCAGTCTTTTTGGATTCGCTTTTACGGCAAACGGCTACAGCGCTGGGAGACTGCGATTGCTTTGGGACGCTCTTCTGCATGGCATCCCGTTGGGTGGAATCCCATAAGAGTTTAGAAACTTACTCACACCAGCCATGATCCTTTTCAAAGGTAAAGTTCAGGTTAATTTATTTTATGTATTTTTACTTTATATTTTGCATTAATCATTTTTATATGAAGAGTTTTGGGTTGTGGAACGAATCATCTGAGTTTCCATTATTTCTTATGGGGAAATTCGCTTTGATATACCAGTGCTTTGGACTGCGAGCACGTTTCCGGAACGAAATATACTCACAAACCAAGGTTCCACTGTAATTAGCTGCGGTAGAGTCGAGAGCAACAAAAAACAGACTATGCTCACACTTGCAACTTGCAGTTCTTGTTGCCAATTGATGCGTTTTTTTTGTTTTTTTTTGCGGTGGGACGTCGAATAATACAGAATGTCGGATAAGCGAGACTCTACTGTATAAGAAAGTCGATTTTCCTGTCACTAATAAGATCGTTGATGTAAAATGTCTCGTTGGTTAACGCTCGAATATTTAATAAGGCCATGCTTAAGTTCACAGTGCTGAATTGGCGGAGTGTTACGGCTGCTCGAAACGGTAATTCATTTATTTATGTAAATGTTGCTTTGTGCAGATTTTTTGTATTTAATCTATAATCTGTTGTTATAGTTTTAATATACTGAACATCTAGAGGTGAAATGGTAATTAAATAATACACATTTATGCCACATTATCCAAGTTTTGTACTTAGTCTGAGATTGGTTATTATAGTGTTAATGCAGTGCATATTTGAGGAGGAGCCCACTACAGAGTTATCCTATCCTAGCAAAGCGTTATAGAAAGAATTTGGATTAGCATTACACAGTCAAGAGAGACAAATTAGGTTACAGATGTTTTTGGTGAGGACCCTGGCGCTGAATCTTTTAGGATGCAGACCATCTTGCCTGAAGAAACACGGCCTCTCCCAGAAGAGATCCCCGTTGTTCACGAGCCCAGTGTTTTGTCCCTCGCCAAAGCCTTTCAGCTAGTTGTTTAATGCCTGTGGGTGACTGTGCGGGTGACTCCTATCTTCTACCCATAGGTAAGGGACCTAAAATGAAAATTCTTACAGCTGGGGTACTCTCCTTCATGGCATTAATAAGTGTTGCTAAATCCACTTTAAGAACCTCTGACTGTTGATATTGCATGTCGTTTACTCTGGCATGTATTAGGATGGTCCCCGCTACCCTGCCTTTGTGCCTCTTGAAGACTGTCGGCTCTCTTCTCATAATATCTTGTACATGAGCACCAGAAAAACAAGAAACTAAAGTTCTGTTTATGGCAAGAAATATCAATTCGATTTACCACAGGTGGTCTCCAATCAAGTTTTAAACACGTCTCAAGGATCATCAAGACAAACAGGATGCATCTGACCTCCATTTACAGTGCCACAGCTTTGAAATAAGTGTTATTACTGTTCTATGATATTATTGCTATTCTATAAATTGTCCTTTGCTACAAAATTAATTTAGTTTTTATTAATCTTACACATATCTTACTGTAAAGTATCACAAAGACCTCATAAGCTCAGAAACATTAGAGGCTAAATATTATTAAAATAAAAATATTTTTTCTGTTGCAATGAAGAGGTAATAAGTGTCAAATCCTATTTTTTATTTATTTTATGCATATAACGTACATTTTGTCACTGCCAGGTAGAACAGCAAGTACATACTGTATATAAATGATAAAATTCAGTTTTTGATGTTTTAATAAATTTGTCAACCTTTCTTACAACATATTTTCACCTTGTTGTTACCAGTTATTTTGTGCACATTGATGAGCTAAAATGGTAAATTTAAAACTACATCACAAAGTGTGCAGAAAAAAAGTTTCTGAATACTTTCTTAATGCACTGTAAATCCATAAAGTTGCTGGTGTCTAATGTGGCCTCAGCACTAGGATTGGTTGGTGGAATACAGCTGGAAAAATGCTGCCAGTCTGAAAAAAGAGGCCTTCTGTACATTGTTAGCTGGAGGGTCTATAGTTTTGACTGAAGGATCGTGCAGGTCAGAAATGCAGCAGTTAAGAGCAATACCCAGGTTGAAATTGGGTATGTAGGAATGTGGTAAAGAATGACTTTTGGACAGCCTTGAAGAGTCTCTAACAAACAATTTGACAGCTCAGCAAATGCAGGGAAATGTTGACAATGTCTTTAAGGAAAGATTGGTTGGGACTGGGGCCAAATCAGTAGTTGAAGTTGATGCAGTGATTAAAAAAATCACTGGTACCAAGGCTTCAGTAGTAATAATCTTCCGGGAAACCTTGAAATCATTGGTTATTGAGGGTTTTTTGTTCAGTATTGTGTGGAAGCTGGGAACAAGCAGGAGGGCAAAGGATGTGTTGCAAATATAGAGGGATCACACTTCTTAGTCAATAACAATCATCATCACACAAACAACAAATTGTATATTTTTAGTTTTGAAATAATTCGGAACAGAATAATTGTGGAAATAATGAGAGTCATTTTTGCTTTGAAAGAGCAGTGTTATTTTACTGTTATTAACTTAAACTAAGCAAGATTTTTAAATAGACTCAATGCGGGCACTGCATAATTAAAGCAGCAAATTTGGAATTAATTATTTAATTTCATTATGATTTCTCTCATGTGCCTTTTGAGTCTTGTTAATCTGAATTGAGCACCATCCCCTTTCAAACTCCCTGCACATTCTTGATTTAATAGATCCCCGTCATTTACAAATACTGCCTAATTTTAACATAATTCAAAAATTGTGTTAAAGGAAGCTGATGACCTGGGACCCAAAAAAAACGTAAATGTAGTCTGGATTTGGCCAATTGATGATCCAGTCTGTTGATATTGTTGATAGATACACTCTTAGTCTGTATTCTAAGCAAGTAAGTTCTGTGTTTTAAAATGATTAGCTTGTCGGTGAGTTTTTATTTGCCTGATAATTGTAGATTGACTCCATATGAGTGAATGTGTGTGAGTTTAACCTTGAGTTTAACCATTGATGTTTTGATTATAGGCGTTTTCTGAACTCAGGAACTTTTTTCAGGAACTGTTTAAAAAATCAAGAACTTTTGTAGCATTCACTCTATAGAAACTTGGGCCATTTGTTGATTCTGGTACTTTTTTTTTTCTTCAGCTGTTTCTCCTGGGTATGTACTTTTTTTCAACAAGGAACTAATATAGGTGGGGCTCAGGTGATAAATTGTGCTTATTGGTTGACCATAAGCACTGACGCAAACTTATACATTTTTTAGTAGTTTGGACTTTGAAGAATTATCAGTTTAGATGGAGCATTGTACTCCTCAGCTCATCACTCTTTGTAGCTACCTCCCCGGTGTGCTGCACCATGCACATTATCAATATAATAATCTCTCCAGTGAAGCCACAGTTGCTTCGGAACAATAATATGCGGGGAACTCTTGATACCGTTAACTCCTGATTGGATTGCTCTTTGCACTATGCTTTAGGTCACTCTTATTTGCATTTCGTATGGATAGATGGATGGATGGATGGATGGATATTTTGTATGAAAGTTTCAGTACTTGTGGTGTGGTATACCTGCAGCACAATAAAGTGGGCAGGAACCATAAATTGCTCAAGGCCAACATTGTACAGGAACTCTATTTGTTCCTGAAAACAAAGTTTCTTTGGTGGGAAAATGCCTTATGTATCAACATTGTGTATTTACCTTGCTTCTAATGTTGCCAGGATAGTTTTAGACTTAACCACTAATTCTAAAATGCATAAAATCTGTTGGAAATGCTATCTGTTCTATCAGAATTAAATGAAATTGTCACACAATTGTTTATGCTGAAACTTTTTATAATTTAATCTTCTGTTTAATTTCAGTGAAGAGGTGAGTTGTTTCTTTTAAAATAGTCATTTTGTTAAATTCCAGTTTGATGTCATCATAGAGACAATTTACTGGTAAAACTGGCTGTTGTAAGTATTTCAAAAATTGCTTTTTTTTTTCTTTTCAGGTCACTCACCTTGCTTATTAGGGAAGTCCTTGCAGGCTCAGTTTTTCTACCATCAATGGACTTTTTGGCTGATCCAGTAAGGATTACATTACATTTTTAGATTTGTGTCTTTATAAAATATGTTTGTCAAAGTTATACTCTTCAAATACTGAGCAATTGTTATTAGGTAAAGTATGGATTACAGTTAGTATGAAAAATGTTTACCCCTTGGGTTTTTTGGAGTTTTTGCAGATTTTCTAAATTAAAATCACTACACTATACAAGTTTAACAGATTTCTGAAGACTTTTTTTAAAATAGAAATTGTTTTTAGAAATCCTTAAATTGTTTATTGAAATCCACTTGTGCAGTTAAGGTGTCACATAATGATAAAATATATCAGTGATTTGAAAGCTGTAACATTTATACTAAGATTCAGCATGGCTGAATACACTGCAAAAATGTATAAACAAAATCTTGATTAGATATTGAGTTTGCTGCAAATGCTTAAAGATGGTGTAAAGGACACCGTGAACACTCTTACTGCTTGATAGACGCACTAGTTTATATCGGAAAGGATGAAGAGTTGTATAAATACAGTCTGGTAAGACAGTTCAGTTTTTAATCAATCAATCAACATTTATTTATATAGCACATTTTCATACAAAAAAATTTAGCTCAAAGTGCTTTACAAAATGAATAGAAAAATAGAAGACACAATAAAAAATAAACATAAGTCAACATTAATTAACATAGAATAAGTAAGGTCCGATGGCCAGGGTGAACAGAAAAAACAAAAAAAAACTCCAAAAGCTGGAGAAGAAAAAAAAAATCTGTAGGGGTTCCAGACCAAGAGACCGCCCAGTCCCCTCTGGGCAATCTACCTAACATAAATCAAACAGTCCTCTTTGTATTTAGGGTTTTCATGGAAGGACCTGATGATGATGGTCACGTAGACTTCTGGCTTTCAGTCCATCAATGTTGGTGCATCATGATGCTTTGAGTAGGTGCCACCACAAAGAAACCGGAAAAAGAAAGAGAAGAGAGAGTAGGGGTCAGTACAGATTTTGGAGCCACTGTGAATAGTTATTATGATGAATTGAACATACAGAGTATCAGTATTAAGTTAAAGTGAAGTTATAAAAAGGCCATGTTAAAGTAATGTGTTTTCAGCAGTTTTTTAAAGTGCTCTACTGTATTTGCGTGCATAATTCCTATTGGCAGGCTATTCCAGATTTTAGGTGCATAACAGCAGAAGGGCCTAACCACTTCTTTTAAGTTTAGCTTTTGGAATTATAAGGAGACACTCATTTGAAGATCTAAGGTTATGATTTGGAATATAACGTGTCAGGCATTCCGATATATAAGATGGAGCGAGATTATTTAAGGCTTTATAAAGTATAAGCAGTATTTTAAAGTCAATCCTGAATGACACAGGCAACCAGTGTAGTGACATCAAAACTGGAGAAATGTGTTCTGATTTTCTTTTCCTAGTTAGGATTCTAGCAGCTGCATTCTACACTCGTTGCAAGTGATTAATGTCTTTTTTGGGTAGTCCTGAGAGGAGTGCGTTACAGTAATCCAGTCTACTGAAAACAAAAGCGTAATTAATTTCTCGGCATCTTTTAATGATATAAGAGGTCTAACTTTTGCTATGTTTCTTAAGTGAAAAAATGCTGTTCTAGTGGTCTGATGAATATGCAATTTAAAATTCAGATTACAGTCAACTTAAACTTTTAATCCTAATGCATTAAGTTTATTTCTGATAACCTCATTGAATCCATTATTGCCAATTACTAAAATTACAGTTTTCTCTTTATTTAGTTTGAGAAAATTACTATTCATCCATTCAGAAATACCAGTAAGACATTGTGTTAGTGTATCGAAAGAGTCGGAGTCATCAGGTGCTATTGATAAGTACAGCTGTGTGTCATCACCATAGCTGTGGTAACTCGCGTTGTAACCTGAGATAATCTGACCTAACGGAAGCATATAAATTGAGAAGAGCAGCGGACCCAGGATAGAGCCTTGTGGAACACCATATCGGATATCATGTGTCTTTGAGATTTGATTACCACAACTCACGAAGAATTTTCTACCTGCCAGGTAGAATGATGGTTGATGGTTCTAATGAGAGGTTATCCCATATTACTGGACTCCTTAAACTATCATGGAATTTGAACCCAGCAGCTCTGTGCAAAAAAACTCATTTTTACCACTTGTACTTGTGGTCTCTTTGTTTCAGTTGCTACTCAAAGATCATGACCATAGGGAAGGGTGGGGATGTAGACGGTATGGTAAATTAATAGCTTTGCCACCACAGTCCAATACTGCTGCTGCTGTTGGACTGATTTCATTGCTTTAATCTCATATGATCTCTGCCATATCTTACTAAAAAAACCTTATAGTATTTGATATTTTTTCACTTGGGATTGCTGATCACTCCTTAAATGAAGACATTAAGATGGTCTTTTTTTTTTTTGGGAGGGGTCACTAATTGATCATTTAAAGGTGCTAATTTACACTATGGGTCAGAGTATATCTTGGCAACATTCAATTTAGTTTTATTAGAGGTTTAGCAAAAACTTGTTAAAGGTAGATAATGACATTAAAACAGATAGAACAGAGATCTTATATGCTATAATTTTAAGATGATAGTTCAAGCATTATTCTGGATGGTTCATTTACACGTTCTGATAACTGTTACTGTGTTTTACTAGTGCTTAAATTTGCTTTATTGTGGCAACTAATTAACATGTTAAATTATATTTTGTAGGATACTGTTAATCATTTGATCTTAATCTTCATTGATGATAGTCCCGTAAGTATTCATAATTATAATCTAATTTAAATTTGTTGTATATGTTGCTACTGGTTTTCTTAAATTTCAGCAGATTTTATATACAAATGTTCTGGTTGAACTGGAGTCCTGGGTTATTTATGAAGATGTTTAGTCATCTTATGATATTCTTTATTTAATAAGCTGATTTACACATACTCTCCTTGCATCACAAGAATAGTAATTACGTACTACTGAATGATGATCTTTCTGATTGAAGGTGGAAATTGATGATTTTGTCATATGGCATGCACATAGTACAGAATTAATATGAAATTAGAATATAAAGAAAGAAAGTTGTGGTTTTCACAGTTTTACATCATGTCCTTTAATCCATTACATTTCTGTCATTGTCGCCTCATAGATGTCACTAATCTGACCCGGGAAAGCTCTTTAGCAGCAGTTGTTAATAATATGCTGAATACTCTGGTAGGCTGTGCCACAATCACACTCTGGAAATGAGACTTTCCCCCTTGTATAAAAAATCTGCACATTGGCCTGTGTCACTAAAGAAATTGTGGAGCTGTACGCAGATGTTCCTGGAAATTTCAAAAACTGGGGGAATTTTGTCTGATAGCATCATGTTAAGAAGAACTGAGGGGTTATGTACTACCCAGAATTTTTTTTTACTGAGCCTGTATGTCAAAATGTGTTTGTTTTAGGTCTCCTGCAGGTAGGATTGTATAATCATGGCCGAAATTATCGGCACCCCTGGAATTTCCCCAGAAAATGCACCATTTCTCGCAGAAAATTGTTGCAATTACAAATGTTTTGGTATACACATGTTTATTTCCTTTATGTGCATTGGAGCAACAGAAAAAAGCCAAATCTGACATCATGTCACACAGAACTCCAAAAATGGGCAGAACAAAATTATTGGCACCTTTTCAAAATTGTGGGTAAATCGTTTTATTTCAAGCATATGATGCTCATTTGAACTCACCTGAGGCAAGAAACAGGTGCTGGCAATATAGCAGTCACACCTGAAGCCAGTTAAAATGGAGAAAAGTTAACTCAACCTTTCTGTTGTGTGTCTGAGTGTGCCACACTAAACATGGAGAACAGAAAGAAGAGCAGGGAATTGTCTGAGGACTTGAGAACAAAAATTGTGGAAAAATATCAACAATCTCAAGGCTACGAGTCTATCTCCAGAGATCTTCATGCTCCTTTGTCCACTGTGCGCAACATAATCAAAAAGTTCACAACACATGGCACTGTAGCTAATCTTCCTGGACGTGGACGGAAGAGAAAAATTGATAAAAGACGGCAACAAAGGACAGTCCGAATGGTGGATGAACAGCCCCAATCAACTTCAAAATATATTCAAGCTGTTCTGCAGACTCAGGGTGCAACAGTGTCAGCTCCAACTATTCATCGACATCTGAAAGAAATGAAATGCTATGGCAGGAGAGCCAGGAGGACCCCACTGCTGATACAGAAACATAAAAAAGCCAGACTGAAGTTTGCCAAAATGTACTTGAGGAAGCCAAAATCCTTCAGGGCGAACATCTTGTGGAGAGATGAGACCAAGGTAGAGTTTTTTGGTAAAGCTCATCATTCTACTGTTTACAGAAAACGGAATGAGGCCTACGAAGAAAAGAACACAGTACCTACAGTCAAACATGGTGGAGGTTCTAAGATGTTTTGGGGATGTTTTATTGCCTCTGGCACTGAATGCCTTGACTCTGTGCAAGGCATCATGAAATCTGAAGACTAAAAAAAAGGATATTGGGGTGCAATGTAGGGCCCAGTGTCAGAAAGCTGGGTCTGCGTCAGAGGTCATGGGTGTTCCAGCAGGATAATGACCCCAGTACCTCTAAAAGCACCCAGAAATGGTTGAAGACAAAGCGCTGGAGAGTTCTGAAGTGGCCAGCAATGAGTCCAGATCTAAATCCGATCGAACACTTATAGAGAGATCTCAGAATTGCTGTTGGGAGAAGGCGCCCTTCAAATCTGAGAGACCTTGAGCAGATTGCATAAGAAGAGTGGTCGGAAATTCCAGTTGAGAAGTATAACCAGCTTGTTGATGGTTATAGGAAGCGCATGATTTCAGTTATTTTTTCCAAAGGGCGTACAACCAAATATTAAGTTGAGGGTGCCAATAATTTTGTCCAGCCCGGTTTTTGCGTTTTGTGTGAAATGACGTTAGATTTGGCTTTTTTCTGTTTTTTTTGTGTTGTTCCAATGCACATAAAGGAAATAAACATGTGTATACCAAAACACTGGTAACTGCAACAATTGTCTGGGAGAAATGGTGCATTTTCTGGGAAAATTCCAGGGGTGCCGATAATTTCGGCCATGACTGTAAATCTTCTTGATTTAAGTGATATCACTGTGGTAGACAGTATGGGATTTTCCAAAATCATCTTTTATCTGCGGAGCAAAGTACAAGCACGGAGTAGGACTGGGGGTGGGATATTACTGAACACTAGAAGCCAGTGACTTGTTGTGGGACAAATTGTTCAAGTGATAAGGCACAGAGTGTGGTGAAGGTTGGGTGTTGAGCAATTTGACATAGGAACTCTATATCCAAACTGGGACACAATGGGGATGTCATGATACCAGAATTTCTGCATTTGATACCAATACCAGTGACATTTTACAATACTCAATACTTATTCAATGGGAAAGCATTTATTTAAAAGTACATGATTTTTTTCAAATGAACAATATTAAACTTTTTCTGTAATTCAATATAAAATAAATAAATATTAATATTCTTCAATCAGTTACTCAACTACAATTTCAGTAAAATAATTCTTATTCATATGTATTAAAATATCATGCTGAACTTTGAAATTAGTTTGTGCTAGACATAGGGAATCTTTCAGTGTTTTTTGCAATAACATGCTTTAAAAGTCTGGTTGATCAGGGGATTACTTTGTTAGGTTTGTAACATTTGCTATTGTAAGATTTAAATTTGCAACTTTAGCTGTTTAAAAACTTACTAAAAGTAATATTTACAAATGAGTCAAAATAAATCAAATTTTGTACGTCACAGGGACCTGGTGCTTTAATTTCCCAAATCTTATCCTGCATTTTTACATTTTTTCCAACTTTAAGTATTCCTTTGTGAAATCAATCTTTTCTGTTTTACTCAAATCAATTATTTCAGAAATTCTGTAAAATAGCCTTGGTTCTGTTATTTTCTTGGTGTTTTACATGACTTATTTTTTGTTATTGCTTATGTCAGAGATCAAATCCAGAATTAGAAAACTAACTCGACTAATTTTGCTTGCGTTCAGTTACTCCAAACATAGAGACTGCATTCCATTCACCAACATATCATTCAAATTTATGATATACTAGCAAAATACCCGCGCTTCGCAGCGGAGAAGTAGTGTGTTAAAGGAGTAATGAAAAAGAAAAGTAAACATTTTAATAATAACGTAACATGATTGACAATGTAATTGTTTTGTCATTGTCATGAGTGTTGCTGGCATATATATATATATATATATATATATATATATATATATATATATATATATATATATATATATATATATATATATATATGTATGTATGTATATATATATAGATAGATAGATAGATAGATATACTAGTAAAATACCAAGCTTCAAGAGGAGAAGTAGTGTGTTAAAGAAGCAATGAAAAGAAAAGGAAACATTTTGAAAATAACGTAACATGATTGTCAATGTAATTGTTTTGTCACTGTTGTGAGTGATGAGTGTTGTTGTCATATATATATATTTACACACACACACATAAACATATATATATACATATCTATACATATACACATATATACATACATATATATCTACATATATACACATACATATACACACACACATAAATACATACACACATACATACATACACACACATATATACACACAAATACATATATATATACATACACACACACATATATAAACATATATATACATATACATACATATCTACATATATACACACACAGCTATTTCAGATCAGTGCAATACGCTGCTTGTTAAAATGGATAACTCCCGCTCTTACGTGCAAGTCTGCGTGGATATTATGAACTATCAGATTTGTTCAAGTTCTATTTAAATTTTAAATAGAAGGAATTTTTATTTAGTCGACAGAAATATCTTTGGTAGGAATGGTAAAAACAGACAGGAATATTATTCCTGAATAAATCAACTCAAACCTTAAACAACTTATAATATTTTGCTCTCCATAAAAATATATCCTGTCTAAATTATACAAGTTAGAAATAAAGTAAACATTAAAAGAACAAACATTCAAATTTCTTTACTCTTATGTAATTTTATATAAAAATAAACTTAGATTTTAAATATCCCAAAAGATTTTGCTCTCCATAAAAATATATCCTGTCAAAATTATACAAATTCAAATATGAACATGCTGCATAACAAAACCTGGAAATATAAATAAAATGTGTTCCTTTCAGCAATAACAAATCAAATCATTCAGTTGTCTTTGCTCATATGTCATTTTAGAGCTGGACGCCTGGCATCTTTTTTGGCAACAGGTTCGTTTCTGTTTGGTGTGAGGTTCTGTGTTGTGGAGATTCTCAGGATGGATTGCAGGTGCTCATCAGTGAGGCGACTCCTGTGTGCTGTTTTGTTAGTCTTTATCACTGAGAAGAGCTTCTCACACAGATATGTGCTACCAAACATGCACAAGGTTCGAGCCGCATGTAGACGGACTTTTTTTGTTCTTCAAAGTCACCAAAGCGCCGTGCAAACTCAGTGCGCTCAGTTTATCAGCAAAGTGCGATTTGGGAACACCGTAGTGACGACTTGGTTTAACATTACTTGGCAACAGGGAAAGTGGGGCAAGTGGTTGTGTCTCCCATAAAAGCAGCGTCACTTGAAATCACTTTGTGATTGTGCACGGTAAAACGTCCGCTGAAGTGTCAGATTCTTATTTAATTCTTCTGCTTTCTGTATCTTCTGCATTGCATTCAGGTTACCCTGATGTTTTGTCTCATAGTGCCGTCTTAGATTAAATTCTGTAATTACAGCCACATTAGCTCCACAAATGAGACACACGGGTTCAGTAAACATATACTCAGCCTCCCATCGCTTTTAAAGGCTCTATTTTCAGAATGAACTTTTCTCTCCAGCATCGCGTGAGCTAGCTTCGCAATAAGTGTTCGGCAAGGCAGCTGAAGCGCTGCATTATGGGATCTGTAGTTTATTGTGTTACCAGCGCTTCATATACCTGGGCCATTAATAACAATAATACAGTATATAAAATGATCTCGCGGGCCGGATATAATTACACGCCGTGCGGATGTGCCCGTGGCCCTTGAGTTTGACAAATATGGACTAAATAGAACTTGAAAAGATATATTTTTTGAAATGTGATCGCGCAATTCAGATAGAGTTGACGCCTACAGCCTGCATCCTCCCCTCGCTCTTACTTTTTACCGCTCATCTAATGAATACACTGAGTATGCCTTAACCAAAACAATCATTGATGGCAAATAAAATATCCATTATTCGAGTATGTAGATCGGAATATATATATACATATATATATACCCGCGTATCGCAGCGAGAAGTAGTGTGTTAAAAAGCTAGAAAAGAAAAGGGAACATTTTAAAAATAACGTAACATGACTGTCAATATACAGTATTTGTTTTGTGAGTGTTACTGAGTGTTGCTGTCATCAAGGATTTGATTATCATTATTTCTTTCAATCAGGTTCGTATTTGTAGGATGTGTTGTGTTCAAGTTACATTCCGTGTTTGTCAATCGCTGTAAAGATGACAGGTTTCTTTCATCGATTCGTTTCTTACTGCATCAATAAACAGCTCGTCTTCTTCTTTATCTGAGACCTGACACACTGCATGCACGGTTTTTTTACACTGTCTTCCTTTAGCGGGACATTGACTTTTCCACCGTGTGCTTTGTTTCCGCAGTAGCTGGATTTATGAATATGCTTATCAGACGCTTCATATTTTTTGCTGCCTTTTCAATTGTGTAATTCGGTTTTTGTTCAGCGCTCTTTGGAACTGTTGCCTTTTATCTCTGCACTGCGTCAGTTCACGTGAGCCGCTCGGTGTACATGCAACGAAGGTTCCCAGCTGTGCTGGTGCCATCTGTGCTATGTCCGTGGCTGTATTTAATGTTACCTTAGTCCTGGCACTTAAAACTTTCTCTCGCAGTTTCGCTGAGTTTGTGTCAAACACCACCCTGACCATCTCATCTTCCTCTCCATAAACACAGTCCTTCACCCGTGAATATTTAGTGGAGTTTGCTATTGGATTGCCGCTGACGGACGGCCTTATATGGGCAGGCACTAAATTACAAACGCCAGCGCAGCCTGTCTATGAACTTAATTTAAAGTGTAGGTTTACATCGTGCTTTGTTTCCGAAGTAGCAGAACTCATGAATATGGTTGTATATGTCACTCGCTCGCTTCTTATTGTTTCGCTGCCTTCTCAATTATATAATGCATGTTTTCTTCAGCGCTTTTTTGAGGTCTTCCTGGTTTTCTATGTACTGCGTGATTACGGGAGGCGTGATGATGTCACACGAAACTCCGCCCCACGGCGTTGAAGCTCATCTCCATTACAGTAAATGGAGAAAAACTGCTTCCAGTTATGACCATTACGCGTAGAATTTCGATATAAAACCTGCCCAACTTTTGTAAGGAAGCTGTAAGGAATGAACCTGCCAAATTTCAGCCTTCCACCCACACGGGAAGTTGGAGAATTAGTGATGAGTGAGTGAGTGAGTGAGTGAGTGAGTCAGTGAGTGAGTGAGGGCTTTGCCTTTTATTAGTATAGATATGTGTGTGTACTTTGAGGTGCGAGCAGCTGTTGCTGGGGGTGCCAGAATCCATCGAGGAAGAAAAATTAAAAACATTATTTGTACAAAATGTTAATTAATCTATCCATTCCAAAATAATTAAATGGGCAGGCTATTTCGTGTCAGTGCAATATGCTGCTTGTTAAAACGGATGACTCCTGCTCTTACGTGCACTTAGTGCTGCGTGGGTATTATGAACTATCGTATCTGTTCAAGTTCTATTTAAATTTTAAATATAAGTAATTTTTATTTAGTCGACAGAAATATGTTTAGTAGGAATGTAAGTTAAATTTTGTCATCATTGCATAAAATTTTCTTCACCATAGAAATTTAAAGACTAAATTCAACTTCCATTCCTACCAAAGATATTTCTGGCGACTAAATAGAACCTACTTATATCCAAATTCGAGCTATTGAGCTGTCGCCTGCCTGCCTGCCTGAATAAGTCACCCTCGCTTCGCTCTTATTTTTTTACCGTTCATTTAATCATGGCTAGTCGCGGAAAAATTATAAAATGGAAGGGGGATTACACTGAGTATGGCTTTACCAAAACAATTATTGATGGTGAATAAAGTATCCATTATTCATAAAGCTTCAGTTGGTGATCTGCTTTTCTGCGTTAACCTCATATTTTTTCATACTTCTTCTCAAACCAAGGGGGTGGGAGGGTAAAATGAATCGGGAAGCACTATTCAATATAATCGGTGTACCAGGAAATCATGTATTGAGAGAAGTTCCCCTTTGCTTGGAACGCAAAGTGTGATTAAATGCATTATTTTTTAACGCGTTATGGAGCACATGCATCGAAGCTTCTCAGCTGTGCTTGTGCTAAGAAAAGGAAACATTTTAAAAATAACGTAACACGATTGTCAATGTAAACTTTTTTAAGTAGTGCCTGGAGGATTCAGAGTGTGGAGAAACTCTAGAGGGTAAAATGAATCAGGAAGCGCTGATCAAAGTAATCGGTGTACCAGGAAATCATGCATTGAGAGAAGTTCCCCTTTGCTTGGAATGCAAAGTGTGATTAAATGCATTATTTTTTAACGCGTTATGGAGCACATGCATTGAAGCTTCTCAGCTGTGCTTGTGCTAAGAAAAGGAAACATTTTAAAAATAACGTAACACGATTGTCAATGTAACCTTTTGTAAGTAGTGCCTGGAGGATTCAGAGTGTGGAGAAACTCTAGAGACAGCGTGTGTATTAACTTGTGGATTTTTGTGAGTATTTGGTGGCAGCGTCACAAAGTTGGTTCCGCAAGACTGTGTTAGCTGCGGAGCTCAGCTCAGAGCGAAATGAGGTGAATGGGAGGGGAGATGATGACATGACTCCCCCACCCGCCTTAACTGTCAATCCCCCCACAAAGACAGTCTCTCTGAATTTGCATAAGCACAGCCCTTCAACAGCAATTTTAACTTAGTTACAAAGTGTTCAAAACTCTCATTTATATCCTGCGTCCTCTCATTAAACTTGTTTCCCGCATTAGCCGTGGGCGGTAGCCTGTCTATGAACTTTATTTAAACTTTAGGTTTACACCGTGCTTTGTTTCCGAAGTAGCTGCACTCATGAATATGGTTGTATGTGTCAGTCGCTCGCTTCTTATTGTTTCGCTGCCTTCTCAATTGTATAGTGCATGTTTTCTTCAGCGCTTTTTGGAGCTCTAACTTGTTTTCTACGTACCGCGTTGACAGTTCACGTGATTACGTGGGAGGCATGATGATGTCACACAAAACTCCACCCCCACAGCCATCGAGCTCAACTCCATTACAGTATATGGAGAAAAATAGCTTCCAGTTATGACCATTACGCGTAGAATTTCGAAATGAAACCTGCCCAACTTTTGTACGTAAGCTGTAAGGAATGAGCCTGCCAAATTTCAGCCTTCTACCTACACGGGAAGTTGGAGAATTAGTGATGAGTGAGTGAGTCAGTCAGTGAGGGCTTTGCCTTTTATTAGTATAGATGTGCTTTTTTCCAGTAGTTGGTCAGATTTTAGGAATTACCACTCAGGAACTTCAGTTTGTCTTCAAAATGCTCCTGCTATCTATAATTAGGACTTTTCTATTAACACAGTGCATGCATTAATAGTGAGGTACACCTTGTAGAATTGAAACACTTAATAGATCATATTTTGGTATTAGCAAATGGAGCAGCTCTTTTAACTGCCAATGTAGATAAGCAAATAAAGCCACATGGTTTAAAAATTGCTTAGATTTTTGATGTTATCAGTCATATCACTGTGTTTTAAAAGCCTGTACAGATCTATTTCTGAATTAACTCTATAATGGGATAAAAGTGCCAGTTACTAAAGCCTGTGTGTATTTTATGTCTTTAGCATTCCATTGTTTGCTTGCAGTAATTTCCCTGTCTTGAGCCTACAGCATTTCCTAATGTGACTTAAGCATTTTTCATGTCGACATTCTGAATATTAATAGGCTGCTGTAGCATCACCAGCATGAGCTATTTTCATATGTTGTTTTTATTGATGTTTTTTCATGTATGATTGTGCCTTTCAAAATAATTGGTGGTCTTTCAGTTATGCTTGAGTGGAACGTTTTTTGGGAGAAAAAAGATGATTAACAGGATGACCAATATCCTAAAGCATCAAGACCAAAAAAAAAAGAGAGAGAGACTATTTTCATTACAGTTTTTGGCAGTTGGGGAAAATGTAGTGGAACATTGCATATAAAATTTTAAAAGGAAAATTGTAAACATCAAGTATAGCTGTATTGTCAGTCCTGGGGATGATGAATGTGGGCAAGTGTTAACACAAAGAATTGCTTGCATGGACATTTTTAAGGCTCAGTTTGTTTACCTTCATTTTGAATATTTGTCAAGGGAAGTGGGTTTTCCAGCAGAGCTATTTTACATTTTAAAAATAATATAATAAACATGCATTGCTACTGATAATTTCAGCGTCATAATATTGGTGCCAGTTCTGCTGAATCTCATGCATATTTGGAGACCAAATATCAGCGTCCAATGTTACCAGTCACGCCATAACCACATTTAAATAAGCTACCCTGTTCATCAAAAAGCTGGCTGCATTTGTTTTTTTTTTTCTTCTCCCTGCACTTTGCCACTTTTGCTATAGTATTAATATATTTTCTTTTGCAACCACTGTCTTTGTAGTCTTTTCACTTCAACTTGTTTCCTTTTGTGTTTTGTTTGATAAATTTATAATGGAGTGTGACGATATGGGTTCTGGCTCCACACTCCCATCTGATTTTGGGAACCCTTGAACCCACCACCGTCGGTAATGTCACCGATGAGCTAGTCAATGGAGGCAAACAAACAATTGAGCAAGGGGTGGTGCAAAAAGTGAATAGGGCTTTTATTTAAAATTGTCCATCAAAACAAAACAGTGTTCCAATAAATAGTGCAGTTCATTCAATAAAAAATCCAATAAAAGAACGTGGAGGTTAAAATCAATAAATAGAAAAAACAATCCTTTAAAACGAGAGGTTAAAAATCTTCTTTAGGAAGAAGTCTTAAAACAACAAACAAGCTTGGTGCTTCTTTTAACATGTGACTCCCCTGCATCTCCCTGTCCAGGCTTCGCAACAGAGGAGCCACACTCTCTATGCAGCTGCCCTCCTACAACACACATTCGAGACTGGAGACCTCCCGATCCCTGGCTCCGGTATGGCACTCATCCCAGCCTCGGAGAACTTGGTTTCCACCAACGGCCAGGTCGCCCATGTTGGGGATTCCAACCACCAAGTTTCCCGACTTCCGCTGCCTTTCCGCGGCCTCTCTGCGGCCAGTCGCCTTCCCTTGGTCACTTCCGCTACATAATCGCTCAGCGGGAGCGACATCCAACTCAAACGCCTGGGTGTAGGCCCAACACCCCAGGCCCTTGCAGCTGCCCATGAGCGCTCGTTTGTTCACTCGCTCCTTCTCTCACTTTCACCGACCTGCCTCCTCATCTGCTCCCGGTAACCTCCGTCCTCTTTCCTTTCCTTTTTCTCTCCGATCGTTTCTTTTTCACCCCCTTCAACCGACTTGCGCTTCTTTTTTATAATGTGAGGGCCATCACAGCTGTAGCATTAGCCACGGGAGCAATCACGAATGTGGGCAGTTCCTCACCTGTGCACACGGTGAGAAACGCCCACATCGACGACTGCCCTGCGGCTCGCTACAACATCCCCCCCCCCTCACGAAGCCGCCTCGGGTGCGGTGATTATTTAAAAATGGCCTTTGCTCGGTGAGCTGTGGACCCGCTATACCACATGGAGATCTTAGTGGAATATGCTACATGAAATTAAAGTTTGATTATCTTCTAGAAGATATTTTAAATAGCAGGATAGTACACTCTCAATCAAGAATTACTCATAAATGAAAAATGTGGGGATCCTGCAGGAACTGGCTTTGCATCTCTGTCCAAATTTATATGGTCAGGTTGTCTGGGAACTCCTTCACAATTCCTGTATGAGTGTGAATGAAAGTTTATGGGGGTATGAAGTTAGAGGGATGTCATTGCTTTAAATGTTAGTTTATAACAAGAGCTGCCATGGTGAACTCCAGCTGCCTGTAACCTTTTTCTAGTTAAAGCTGTATCAAAAATGAAGATAAATTTATAACTAATGAAGAGACACAAGGTTAGAATGAATTACAATGTCTAGATTTGATAGAACCAGAGGTACAGTTTTTTTCACAGTACTCCTATTTTTATTTATTACGCTGTGGTGAATCCCAGTTTGTACTTAGAACTTTTGCTTTGTAAGAGGCAGCTCTGTCAAAAGTGTGTTTCATATCTGAATAGTAGATATTTGACAGCAGATTTTTATTTAAGCTTAGGTTTATATTTTTATAATATCAACAAATCATTATTTATAATGTTGACAGATCCTGAAAATGCAATCATTTAAGTCCTAAATTAAGCATTTATTTGTAAAGAACAAAACAAAAGTAATTATATATGATCTAAATCAGTTCCATCACCAGGATAAGAAAATATTTTCTGAATTTGATATTACAAGTGATAGTGAATATAAAACATGATTGTGAGTGTGTGCAGAACTTTTCATACAATTTGTGAAATAAAAACCTCAGCCATGCAGATCCATCCATCCATCCATCCATCCTCTTCCGCTTATCTGAGGTCGGGTCGCGGGGGCAGCAGCTTGAGCAGGGATGCCCAGACATCCCTCTCCCCAGCCACTTCTTCTAGCTCTTCCGGAGGAATCCCGAGCCGTTCCCAGGCCAGCCGAGAGACATAGTCCCTCCAGAGTGTCCTGGGTCTTCCCTGGGACCTCCTCCCGGCTGGACGTGCCCGGAACATCTTGCCAGGTAGGCGTCCAGAAGGCATCCTGATCAGATGCCCGAACGGCTCTACTCTGAGCCCCTCCTGGATGACTGAGCTTCTCACCCTATCTTTAAGGGAAAGCCCAGACACCCTGCGGTGGAAACTCATTTCAGCCGATTGTATTCGCAATCTTGTTCTTTCGGTCACTACCCATAGCTCATGACCATAGGTGAGGGTAGGAACGTAGATCGACTGGTAAATTGAGAGCTTTGCCTTATGGCTCAACTTCTTTTTCACCACGACAGACCGATGCAGAGCCCGCATCACTACAGAAGCCACACCAATCCTCCTGTCGATCTCATACTCCATTCTTCCCTCACTCGTGAACAAGACCCCGAGATACTTGAACTCCTCCACTTGGGGCAGGATCTCGCTCCCAACCCTGAGAGGACACTCCACCCTTTTCCAGCTGAGGACCATGGTCTCAGATTTGGAGGTGCTGATTCCCATCTGCTTCACACTCGGCTGCAAACCAATTCAGAGACAGCTGAAGATCACGGCCTGATGAAGCAAACAGGACAACATCATCTGCAAAAAGCAGTGACCCAATCTTGAGTCCACCAAACCGGACCCCCTCAACACACTGGCTGCACCTAGAAATTCTGTCCATAAAAGTTATGAACAGAATCGGTGACAAAGGGCAGCCCTGGCGGAGTCCAACTCTCACTGGAAACAGGTTCGACTTACTGCCGGGAATGCGGACCAAGCTTTGACACCGATCGTACAGGGACCGAACAGCCCTTATCAGGGGGTCCTGTACCCCATACTCCTGGAGCACCAACCACAGGATTCCCAGAGGGACACCGTCGAACGCCTTTTCTAAGTCCACAAAACACATGTAGACTGGTTGGGCAAACTCCCATGCACCCTCCAGGACCCTGCTAAGGGTGTAGAGCTCGTCTATTGTTCCGCGACCAGGACGAAAACAACACTGTTCCCCCTGAATCTGTGGTTCGACTATCTGATGGACCCACCTCTCCAGAACCCCCGAATAGACTTTTCCAGCTAGGCTGAGGAGTGTGATCCCTCTGCAGTTGGAACACACCCTCCGGTCCCCCTTCTTAAAGAGTGGGACCACCACCCCAGTCTGCTAATCCAGAGGCACTGTCCCCGATGTCCATGCGATGTTGCAGAGACGTGTCATCCAAGACAGTCCTACAACATCCAGAGCCTTAACGAACTCCGAGCGTATCTCATCCACCCCCGGGGCCCTGCCACCAAGGAGTTTTTGACCACCTCGGTGACCTCAGTCCCAGAAATGAGGGAGCCCACCTCCGAGTCCCCAGGCTCTGTCTCCTCATTGGAAGGCATGTTAGTGGGATTGAGGAGGTCTTCGAAGTACTACCCCCCACTGACCCACAACGTCCTGAGTCGAGGTCAGCAGCGCGCCATTCCAACCATATACAGTGTTGACACTGCACTGCTTCCCCCTCCTGAGACGCTGGACGGTGGACCAGAATCTCCTTAAAGCCGTCCAAAAGTTATTCTCCATGGCCTACCCAAACTCCTCCCACGCCCAAGTTTTTGCCTCAGCAACCACCAAAGCTGCATTTTGCTTGGCCTGCCGGTACCTATTAGCTGTCTCTAGAGTCCCACCGGACAAAAGGGTCGTGCAGATAATTTTTTTTATCATATGTGTATGTTAATAATAAAATCATCTAATATAATTACTTTAACATAATGTATCAATCGTTAATTTGGATTAAGGTTTGCTAAGGTTGACAAAGGATTTAGAACAGACACCAGAAGATCTGTAAACTAACAGTAACTATTTTTGAATTCATATAGACATTTTGACAATGTCTGACGTAAGTAATTAAATATTGCTCCAAGTCCTTCCTCCTTGATTTCTAATACATAATTTATAGGAATGTGTTACATTATTAAGAGAAGCCTCAATTAAAGGAAAGAAATGTTTAAGCATAATTTTAGTAAGAAAACAGATGTCCACAAAGTAATATCATTTACATAAATTCTTTATTTCCTAAGAAAATAAAAAGTTGGACATTTTTAAATGTTTTGAAGTGAACAATATCATTTTATATATGACGATATTATATGCAACAAAGTGTTTTCACGCCGAAGATTTAACTTTAATTTAAGGATAGATTAGATGATGCCTTCTATGTATTAGATGCAGTTTTTTTTTGGTCTTTTAGTACATAGCCTCTATCATTCCTGATAAGAGATTTGTATTTTTTTCAGAAGTACTTAAGAATTAGCAAGCTGTATCCATTGAAGCATCTGGTGTGTCTTGAAAGGCCAATACTTGCATTTGCACACAGTGTTCATCTGTAGAACAATAATTCACAGTAATCAAACCCTTACCTCCACCAATACAAACTTGAACTATATCACTTATAGCTAGAGGGTACAGCTTTTTTTGTGCTGTTTTGATTGTAAATGTGACATACAGTACCCAACAACTCACTACAACTAATTTGTGTTTCTCTCATTTTATCTTTAGTCGTATTAGTAAATAAACAGAAGGTGGTTAATGGTTTTTCTTGCTATTTTTTTTTATACTTTAAAAGCATATTTTAAAAGCATGAAATCATATTTTAAAGTTCACTGAAGAGAAAACTAATTGACATACAAAACATGCTCATCATTCTGATATCTTGTGTTTTATTTTCTGAAACAGAGTGGAAAAAGGGGAGGAGACTGAGGCTAAACTTGCTGTACCTGTTAACGCTTTGTATAGTGCCAGCTCTGTCATGTAGCTTTTTATTGGCTGTCGCAGTAAGGGGCATGGGCGGCTGTATTGGAAGGTCTTCACTCAATTAATAAATGTGACATTGACAGCAGTTTTCATTCGTGTACATTAATATGATCTGGTGACACAATCAGGGACTGTTGTTGGCAAATCTGACATACCCCATGATTAGAAGTCATGTAATTTGACATTGACTGTAGTTAGTGGTCACTGAGTGAAATGACTCTGAATATGTTGCATTTTTACTTTTTTTTTGTAGGCAGAAACCAGAGTGGTAAAGCCAGTTTCAGCAGAGATCTGCAATGTTTTTGCTGTGGAAGCTTGAAATAATTCTGTTATGAAATTAATAACAAAGTGAATGCAACTTTGGTGTCTTTTTATTATTGTACTGTTCTTTTAAGTATTCCTTTTTACCTTTACCTCTTTTAATTAAAATATCTTCTTAATAAGATAAAATGTAAATATTCTTCCAGAAATATCCTTAATCCCCTTTCTTTATTTCCTTAAAGCCTGAAATGGCGACCGAGCCACCTTCAGCTTTTGTTCCATTCTTGCAGAAATATGCAGAATCAAGAAATAAGAAAACATCTGTAAGTATCATTATGTAATCATAAACCCTTAGTTACTTTTTGAGTATCTGATGCTGAGTTCCTCAGCTTAGCCCACAAGTAAAATGTGCTGTTCTTCATTCCAACTAATTTTGTTTTCATTCACAAGATAAATTTGTATCTAGTCACATTTCTTGCTTTTTAAGTTATGTTTAATCTGTCATTATTGTAGACAGTTACATAAGACATACATTAACCAATTTTAATTTGATCCCTTATAGTTATGTTATTTTAAAGTTTGTAAAATTAAGTAATTTTCAAAATTGATCTTTTAAGTTCTTGCTAAGGAAGAAAGTGACACTGGCAGATTTTAGGGCTCCTAATGATTCAAATACACAATATACCCTAAAACTGGAATTCCATTAAATTGCATCTAATCAATATTCTTGCTTTTTAATTTGTGTAGAGAGATGTGAAAAGAAAAATATCTACCCAGTTGTACCAGGCTCGTTTCCATGAAATATTTAGGACCTAAAAATATATGCTCAATCCACCAGACAATTTTTTACCTTCCATTTAGCTGTTGTAGGATTTTCCCTTAAGAAAAGCCCAAGTATATTGTAAAAATCACTAGAGTAAACTAATTGACATATAGCCACTTAGATTTTAGAGGTGATGGGCACAATCATTCTTAACCTGCTAAGAGAAATGTACCCAGGACCGCAATGTACAATACACACTAAGTGAGTTCGGCTGTTGACATGTCATCTTCTACAAGAAAAGCATTGAAAATGCATTATTCAAAATTATGGCATTTTAAAGCACAATACATTTTGAACTGTATTATTTCAATTAAAACTCTACTTAAGCGTTGTGATATTTAGGTAAATTTACCAAGGTAGCATCAGTCACGCAGGATTCCTGGATCTGATGCTAGAAAATTATCTTTTTTTGTAAAGCATGGGGAAAATTGGTGTTAAAAGAATGTATATGAGGCTATTGAGTGAATTTTTTGTAGTAGTGTACAGTAGTGCAGTATTTAGAAAATATGTTGTTTGAGCTCATGGAGTTTTTAGTCTTACAGTTTGATTTCAATAGCTTAAAAACAAAATTGGGGTTATTAAACAAAACATTAAAGGAAATATATAAGATTTCTAAAATATGTTGCTGGAATTCAGTATAAAAATTTATATTTTTAGAAAAAAGACAAGAATTAATATATTATCTTAAAATGTATTCTATTATCTGTTTTCAGCATGTGGCTAGTTGAAGAAAATGTGGTTGGGGAACTTTTGACTGTAGTTAAGGCTGATTTTCAGCATGTAACCTAGTAATGATATACATATTACGTAGCTGCATTTTTATTAAGTATTAGGTGTAATAGGTGTATAATAGGTTTAACTCTGGAAAGTTCATATTAGGAATCAGGTCTTACTTGATTCTCAGGAGTAATAACATCAACAATCAAATGAGGCAGAATGGGAGCAAGCTCCAACTAGTATTAATTTAATGTACAGCATATACAGTGTCACAAAAACAAGACATGAACAGATAAAGGTTTGGGGCAGCCACCCGTATAATATGGTATCCCGGCTGCAAAAGTCGTTTTTATCAAATGACCAGCACTGAAGTGCATACAACTGAGTCCAGAACAAGACTGAGGGAAAAGGGAAAAAGGGCAGGCTTTTAAAGGGGAAGACAGGAAGTGAGGTCATAAGGATCGGGCACGTGTTCATCAATAATTGGATCAAGCCCGGACGTGACATCAGAGGGACCGGAGCTGGTAAGGTCTACTTCCATTGGCTCGGTCCCGGAAGTGACGTCATGAGAGCCAGGTGGAATCTCCCGGTAATGGTCTACAGGAAAGTGAGAAAAAGAGTCAGTGCACTCTGCCACATCCCGGCATGCCTCAGAACTGCCTTCACTCAAGCCCTTTAGCTGCCTCCCATGCGCACGTGTGTGACAAGGCGCCTCCCCCCTTAGCCCAGACCCGTCGGGTCGGGCGACCCTAACTGAGAGGTTGTGAACCCGAGAAAGAGCATCAGCGTTGGCATGGAGAGTGCCTCAGTGATGAATGAGCGAAAACATATACGGCTGTAGGTCAAGAAACCACCGGGTGACCTACGGATTTGACTCCTTGTGCAGGGCCATCCACTGTAGAGGTGCATGGTCCATGACAAGGGTGAATTCCCGGCCCAACAGGTAGTACCTAAGCTGAGTAATCGCCCATTTAATCGCCAAAGCCTCCCTTTCCACCGCTGCATACCTGGTCTCCCGGTCCAACAGTTTCTGGCCCAGGAACATGATGGGGTGTTCCACACCATCGACACTTTGGCTCAGCACAGCGCCCAGGCCTGCGTCCGAAGCGTCCATCTGGAGGATGAAAGGCAAAGAAAAAAGTTAGGTGCCATCAACACAGGTGCGGACGTAAGGGCGTGCTTTAAATCACCAAATGCAGCGCCTGTTTTTTCAGTCCATACCACAATGTTCGTGGCCCTCTTCTTTGTTAAATCAGTCAAGGGCGCTCTCTCCGAAACCGGGTACAAACCGGCGGTAGTACCCGCTAACCCGAAAGGCTTGGACCTGCCACTTGGTTTGTGGACGGGCCATTTCAGAATGGCATCAATTTTGGAGCACTGTGGCCTTACGGTACCCGACCCACCAGGTAGCCTAAATATTTGGCCTTGCTCAATCCAAAGAAGCATTTCTTGGGATTAATCCGAGCCCGCCTCACCAAGTGTCCCAATACCGCTTGGACATGCTGTAGGTGTTCCTTCCATGTGCTGGAATAGATGACCACGCCATCCAGGTAGGCAGCACTGTATGAGTTATGAGGCCGAAGCACTTTGTCCACCAGACGCTGAAAGGTTGCTGGAGCCCCATGTAACCCAAATGGAAGGACACGATACTGCCAGTGTCCGCTAGGGGTACTAAACGCATTTTTTTCCTTTGCAGAGTCCGTTAAAGGAACCTGCCAGTACCCTTTTGTCATGTCAAGTGTGGTCAAATATTGAGCCTGTCCAAGCCTCTCAAGGAGGTCGTCCACTCGTGGCATTGGATAGGCATCAAATATGGAGACTTGATTAAGCCGACGGAAGTCATTGCAGAACCTCCAACTCCCATCAGGCTTACCGACAAGCACAATGGGGCTGGACCAAGGATTATAACTTTCCTCAATCACACCTAGTTCCAGTATGCGCTTGATCTCAAGCTCCACTTCAGCCCTTTTTGCCTCGGGAAGACAATATGGGCATTCTCTGACAATAACCCCGGGCTCTGTCACAATGTTGTGCTCAACCAGAGACGTCCTTCCAGGGTTTTCACTGACTACCTCCTGAACGGCCCGGATAACTGTTTCCAGCTCCTGCCGTTGTCTGGGACTTAAGTCTGTACCGAAGTTAAGGCTGTGGGAGTAAGCGGGGCTGACCGGAGGAGGGATCGGGGTTCCTGTCCTTCTACGGTTTCAGCAGGTTCACATGATAAACCCGCTCCCTCGGCCAACGATTGGGTTGACTCACCAGATAGTCGACCAGTCCCTTCCTCTCCTTAACTTCGTAGGGGCCTTGCCAATGGGCAAGCAACTTAGAGTGGGAGGTAGGCACTAGGACCATGACCCGATCTCCCAGGTGGAACTCCTGAAGAGATGTGCTGCGGTTGTAGTAACAGGCCTGTGCTGCTTGAGCCTCTTCCATGTGACTTTTAAGGAGAGGCTGAATCTTTCCAAATCTATCGCGTAACTGTGCGATATACTCTAATATGTTTGTAGAGGGAAGAGCCTCTTCTTTCCATCCTTCTTTTAGAATATCTAATATGCCCCGAGGTTGTCGCCCATACAGTAATTCAAAAGGGTAGAACCCCGTAGAGGCTTGTGGGACTTCCCGTTAGGCAAAAAGGATGAGGGGAAGGAGCGGATCCCAGTTCCTTCCATCCTCGCTGACCACCTTACGCAGCATTTGTTTGAGAGTCTGATTAAACCTCTCCACTAATCCGTCGGTTTGAGGATGATACACTGCGGTCTTTAAATGCTTTATTTTCAGTAACTTGGCAGTCTCCTTGAACGTCTCCGAGGTAAAAGGTGTCCCCTGGTCCGTCAAGACTTCCTTGGGGATCCCCACGCACGCAAAGACCCCTAGTAATTCCCATGCGATGGCTTTAGAGGTAGCTGAGCACAACGGAACAGCTTCGGGGTACTTTGTAGCATAATTCACGAGGAGTAAAATGTACTTGTGCCCTCGTGCTGAGGGCTCTAAGGGTCTGACCAAATCGACCCCAATTCTGTGGAAGGGAATGTCAATTAAGGGTATAGGAACGAGAGGAGCACGGTCCCTTCTAGGAATTTGTCGCAGTTGACACTCCGGGCAGGAAGCGCAAAAGAGACGAACCTCCTCATTGATCCCTGGCCAGTAGAAATGGAGCTTGATCCGCTCCAGAGTTTTCTCGGTGCCCAAGTGGCCACCTAGGAGGTGGGCGTGTGCTAGCTCACAGACCTGCCGCCGGAAGGTATGTGGAATTTGCAGTAGCTTTCTCTCCTGCCCATCATTGCTACACGATAAAGAAGGTCATTGTCTAAGACAAAGTGAGGGCCCTGTGGCATCGACTGGTTAGTGCGCTGGCCATTGACAAGGACCACTGCATTTTTAGCAAACTTCAGGGAGTCGTCATTCCATTGCTCCCTTCTAAAAGACACGGGCATCTCTTTAAATTGGAATCGCAACAGGGAGAGAGGGTCAGTGTCGACCTCAAGGGGCGTGGTTTCCTCCCATTCTGTCTCGCCGTCGGTGGATGACATCTCAGCATGTGACAGCCCGGGAGTTGCCACGTCACTCAGGGAAGCCGCTTCTTCTCTCTCTGCCGGCTGATTACACGGCGTGGAGGCAGCCTGAGACGGCTCATTCCTGTCTATAACGAGGCCCAAATGAATCCCGGGAGTGGTATGTGTCTCACCTCTTTTAATTTCAGGCCAGTCCCGCCCCAGTATCACCGGGTGTGGATGATCAGGGAGGATTGCCACGGTTAATTTCCGAACTGATCCTCCGTAGCTGATGACACAGGCGGCGGTCCTGTACCAGCGGGTTTCCCCGTGGACACAGGTTATACCGGCCTTAAATTTTAACCACTGTTATGGTAGCACAAATCGGCGGGCAACAATGGAAATGTTGCTGCTGGTATCGAATAGAGCAGATGTTTTATACCCGTTAACGATCACCGCGCCTGTGTGTGGGACCGCCAACGGGTTAATCAGAGCACACCAACCCCTCCTCCCCCTGCATTCCACCTCATTCCCAAGCGGTTTGTGCGCCCGCGACCCCGGGGATGCCGGCACAAGCTCTGGGTTGTACTTTGGGGGGTTAGGTTTTGGGACGTACCCCGGTTGAGTTCGGTCAAAGGACGGTTCAGCTCCCCCAGATTGTGAGGCCATCCTTTGTCTCTCTGTGAGCTCTGCCATGTTTTTAAATTCTCTGCCCCAGACCAACTGGGTGAAGCCCCAGGATAGTGTGTCCAGAAGCAGGTAGCAAGACACCAGCTGTATTATTTGAGAGGGCTTCAGTTCCTGTGGCCGTAGCCACTGCCCTACCTTTGCCTATAGGGACCAGGCTTGTGGAGGGGTCGGTTACTCACCTGCCAGTCTGGGGCACCCCTAGGTGGAAATCAGGGTTCTGGCTTCACAGTTAGGCAGACACTCTCCTCCGAGAGAGCATGAACAGCCCTCTTCCACCCCCGCACCTCCGAAGCAGCCCAACTCTGTGGGCTCCTCCCGAACACTCCCTGGCCTGCCTAGGTTGCCTAGTGGAGCATGCCAGGAGCAGAGCCTGTACCGGGCCACTCAGAAACATGGGACACCCTTCCCGCCTGGAAACTCGGCCCCGGTACGCTCCCACCTGGATGTGTTGCAGGTTCTGTCCCCTTTTCTTCCAGTTCTTCTCCATCCTGCCAACTACGCCAATGTCACAAAAATGAGACATGAACAGATAAAGGTTTGGGGCAGCCACCCGTGTAATATGGTATCCCGGCTGCAAAAGTCGTTTTTATCAAATAACCAGCACTGAAGTGCATACAACTGAGTCCAGAACAAGACTGAGGTAAAAGGGAAAAAGGGCAGGCTTTTAAAGGGGAAGACAGGAAGTGAGGTCATAAGGATCGGCACGTGCTCATCAATCATTGGATCAAGCCTGGACATGACATCAGAGGGGCCGGAGCTGGTAAGGTCTACTTCCATTGGCTCGGTCCCGGAAGTGACGTCAAGAGAGCCAGGTGGAATCTCCCGGGAATGGTCTACAGGAAAGTGAGAAAAAGAGTCAGTGCACTCTGCCACATCCCGGCATGCGTCAGAACTGCCTTCACTCAAGCTCTTTAGCTGCCTCCCATGCGCACGTGTGTGACAACAGTTAGGTCGTAATATTGTAGCAATTTCTTGGATGGGTTTTTTCTGTTTTCGCAGCTTAAGGATGGCTTCTTTCACCTGCATGGAGAGCTCCTTTGACTGTATGTTGTCTGTTCACAGCAAAATCTTCCACATGCAAGCACCACACCTCAAATCAACTCCAGGCCTTTTATCTCCTTAATTGATAATGACATAACGACGGACATGCCCACACCTGCCCATGAAATAGCCTTTGAGTCAATTGTCAAATTACTTTTGAGCCCCTGAAATGAAGGGATTGTGTTAAAAAACGCTTTAGTTGCTTCATATTTTTATGCAATCGTTTTGTTCACCCCACTGACTTAAAGCTGAAAGTCTGCACTTCAACTGCATCAGAGTTGTTTCATTTAAAATTCATTGTGGTAATGTACAGAACCAAAATTAGAAAAAAGTTGTCTCTGTCCAAATATTTATGGACCTAACTGTATCTGACTTAACAGACTAATTACGTTTGCACATGTGTCCTGTGTTAGAAAACTTTTGAGACAGTTATGGTAGTAAAACCAAACAAGTGAACTATAGTGAATGAATTTTCAAATGTTATCAATACTTTTTTTCTTTACTTTTCCTATTAAAGGTATGTAAACTAATTAGTATTTATAGATTTGTAACTTGTAGGAAGAAATAAACCATTAACTTAGTTAACAAGAGATTAAGAATGCAATCCATTTAAAATTTATGATCATGAGAGCAATAACATAATTTTTACATGGCTTAACTTTACTTCTATTCTGTTAGGTGTTAAAGCTGGAACTGAAAGAGATCCGAGAACAACAGGATCTTCTGTTTCGCTTCATGAATTTTCTAAAACAAGAGGGAGCAGTGCATGTTCTTCAGTTTTGTCTTACAGTTGGTATGAGAGAGTTTTCAAAATTGAATATTTAATTAGTGCTGAATTTTTTCTAGTTATGTGCAATTAATACAAAAATACTGTATATTATCGTAATTTTGAAGAAAAATGTTAATGGCTGTATATTTAGATGCATTATGTAAATTACGGGTGGTATGGTTTAAATGTAGCTGGTCTTTTTATAGTTATAATGTGACTAAAGTTTTTCATTATGACTAGTAGCATAAACTTCTGAAAGTGATCAGTAAATTGTCTCTGTGTAAAAAATCAATTTCCGTAATTTCTTTATAGCTTTTTAAAACTCATCTCTAACTTGCACCTATGTATTTACTCTTAAAGTTATTTTAAAATTTTGCCTGAATTAAACTGGTATCCTACAACTAAGGGTTATGGTTTTGTCAGACTTTAAACTGCTGTAAAAGTATTTGTTTTATATAGTTCACTTATAGATCAGTCTTCCTTGCAGTAGCAGATTTAGATTCAGTGTATGGCCTAAAGGTGAACATGTAATAAGGAACCAACCAGATGTCCTTGATCGCTGAAACTTCTTTTAGTATAAAACACTGCCTCTGCATTATATATACGCTCACTCCATTGACTCGCCCCTCACAAAACCCAGAAAATGTCACATTGTTGTGTCATACCTGCTATTTTCATTTCGACATTTCAAACTAGCACAACAGTTGCTTCATCTCACTAACTCTTCTGCCTGTCATTTCCTCCTCTATCCCCCTTCTTATACTTACCTCTACTGTCAGTCTTTTCAGTTTGATTATTTTGCTGGTTGTAAGATGAAATGTGGTAGTACTTACTATTTTAGCGCCATAGGAGTGAAAGCTTCTGTTATGCATGTACAGCTTTGCACTGCCACAAATAGTATGCAAAATGGTGGGTGGTTTATCACTCAATGCATAATTCATGCTTGGGCAAACTTGGTTAATTTTACACCACAGTTATGTGGCAACCCATCATAGACATGTCCGTGATCCAATATGGGTCACAGTCCATGGTTTAAGAAGGAAGTTTATCCCATGTATTTAGCCCTAGTATTTACATGGGTCAGGTGTGCAGAATAGGATAGGTTTAACATTTCTTTTCTGTAGTGTTTCTCAGAGCAGCCTTTACAACATATACGCTACTTGTGAGCAGGGTCATGCTTGTAAAGCAATAGAAGATGGTTAACAGTTTTTCTTGCTTTTTTTTTTTCTTTATTGACTCTCACCATTTTCAAAGCAAATTAGTTTAATTTTGACATGGTTAATGTGTCCTTCTGAGACTTTTAACATTAAAAGGTATTTTGCACATATTATTGACACTTACAGTGGTGTGAAAAACTATTTGCCCCCTTCCTGATTTCTTATTCTTTTGCATGTTTGTCACACAAAATATTTCTGATCATCAAACACATTTAACCATTAGTCAAATCAAGTAACTATTAGTCAAATCAAGTAAACACAAAATGCAGTTTTTAAATGATGATTTTTATTATGTAGGGAGAAAAAAAATCCAAACCTACATGGCCCTGTGTAAAAAGTAATTGCCCCCTTGTTAAAAAATAACCTAACTGTGGTGTATCACACCTGAGTTTAATTGCCGTAGCCACCCCAGGCCTGATTACTGCCACACCTGTTTCAATCAAGAAATCACTTAAATAGGAGCTGCCTGACACAGAGAAGTAGACCAAAAGCACCTCAAAAGCTAGACATCATGCCAAGATCCAAAGAAATTCAGGAACAAATGAGAGCAGAAGTAATTGAGATCTATCAGTCTGGTAAAGGTTATAAAGCCATTTCTAAAGCTTTGGGACTCCAACGAACCACAGTGAGAGCCATTATCCACAAATGACAAAAACATGGAACAGTGGTGAACCTTCCCAGGAGTGGCCGGCCGACCAAAATTACCCCAAGAGCGCAGAGACGACTCATCCGAGAGGTCACAAAGACCCCAGGACAACGTCTAAAGAACCGCAGGCCTCACTTGCCTCAATTAAGGTCAGTGTTCACGACTCCACCATAAGAAAGAGACTGGGCAAAAACGGCCTGCATGGCAGATTTCCAAGACGCAATCCACTGTTAAGCAAAAAGAACATTAGGGCTCGTCTCAATTTTGCTAAGAAACATCTCAATGATTGCCAAGACTTTTGGGAAAATACCTTGTGGATTGATGAGACAAAAGTTGAACTTTTTGGAAGGCAAATGTCCTGTTACATTTGGCGTAAAAGGAACACAGCATTTCAGAAAAAGACCATACCAAGAGTAAAATATGGCGGTGGTAGTGTGATGGTCTGGGGTTGTTTTGCTGCTTCAGGACCTGGAAGGCTTGCTGTGATAGATGGAACCATGAATTCTACTGTCTACCAAAAAATTCTGAAGGAGAATGTCCGGCCATCTGTTCGTCAACTCAAGCTGAAGCGATCTTGGGTGCTGCAACAGGACAATGACCCAAAACACACCAGCAAATCCAACTCTGAATGGCTGAAGTAAAACAAAATGAAGACTTTGGAGTGGCCTAGTCAAAGTCCTGACCTTAATCCAATTGAGATGCTATGGCATGACCTTAAAAAAGCGCGTTCATGCTAGAAAACCCTCTTTCTGCAAAGATGAGTGGGCCAAAATTCCTCCAGAGCGCTGTAAAAGACTCATTGCAAGTTATCACAAACGCTTGATTGCAGTTATTGCTGCTAAGGGTGGCCCAACCAGTTATTAGGTTCATGGGGCAATTACTTTTTCACACAGGGCCATGTAGGTTTGGATTTTTTTTTCTCCCTAAATAATAAAAACCATCATTTAAAAACTGCATTTTGTGTTTACTTGTGTTATATTTGACTAATGGTTAAATGTGTTTGATGATCAGAAACATTTTGTGTGACAAACATGCAAAAGAATAAGAAATCAGGAAGGGGGCAAATAGTTTTTTACACCACTGTACACTTGACCTTGAACTTCTTTGGTGTTGAGGACTTGCAAACTCCCATTGCATAATTATTTGGGCACCAGGGGCCTCATGTATAAAAATTTATTTAGATTCTATGGTAAAGCTTTGCTTTTACTAGAAAGGCAAGAACAGCATATACACAAAAAAGTGTACATATGTATGGTCCAACACCAAGACCCTTTGTAAATCTCAAATCCACTTAAAGGTAAGTGCTCATGCACATGCTTTTAGCCACTCCTAATCACCTCTTGTCAATGACAATATTTGGATTACACACTTTTTTTTGCAATATTCATGACCTAATCACTATATACTGTAAATATGCCATGTTCCTGAGTAACGTAGAAAATGCACCTATAACTTTAAGACAGTTTTCATGCCAAATTCAAAATGTTTTATAAACCCCCTCTTTTGTGTTTGAAATTGCTTACGCACATTTCCAATCATAAGCAAGTTCTACTCATGGGGACTCCTGGTCAAAGTGGAGCTTCCAAATTTTTACCCCAGTTAAACACTTGTTCAATTTTTCCCAGAGTTTAAATTCATTACCTCACAACTCTTCTTGGAACATTAGAAACAGTGATGCTTCATTTCAGGGATCAACATTCTGGGTATCTACTCTGCACAGTCATGAGGGAGATGTTTCATGCTGCAGCTGAACTATGAAGATATCTGTTCAGCTTATGAAAGAATACTACACAAATCAGCTTTCACTTTCTGTTTGTAGTTTTAATATAGTTATAGGCTATGTTTTCAACAGATAAACCCAAGCATGCTTTCTTCATTAAACTAAATGATATAGTCTATGTGTAACATAAGAGTAATAGGAGATGGATATATTTACGTATTTGCAGACACAAGATGGAAATCTAAGTTAGCCAGGTTTGACCTTTTTTCCCCCTCTAGAGAAAAGGACAATACCCCTCAATTCTGCTGCCTTAATTCTCATCTAATGAATGGGCACAGGAAGTATTATTCTTTCAGTATCTAATTTTAAATGTTCTTGTAAGTGTTTTGGTTTTTCAGCTGATTGGATGAATCAATCTTTATCTTATTATACGTTATACTTTATAACTTCTCCCTACCTTCTCTTCTACATCTATAACCTAAGGCAATTACATAGAGTAAAATGACAAACAGGATTTAAATTACAACTTAAATAATGTATTGTTGATAATATTCATAACATAATAACAATAAGCAAAATAAATTTGAATATTGGCAACCATACAACCTGATAAATGCTGATGTGTAGTTTCAGGCAGCATTTTTAGTCAGTTTCTTAATATGGCTTCAGAGTTGTGCTTCACGGTGTGGTTTTATTTCAGTTCATGGTGTATAAGATGCTCCTTCATCATGATGGTGTGAGAGAGAGGGAGGAGTAAAAAATCTGAATTTATATATTCTTTGTCCAAATTCTTACACCATTAGGACTTCATGCTACAGAATGGCCTCTGATTCAAACCAATCCTAAACAGCCATACTCCAGACCAGTGGGTGCACATAGTACCTTTCACACCTGCCCCCAAAAGCATTTGTTGAGTTAATGTTTGCCAGCTAGGTAGTTTGGCTTTCCTGTGGAAGTTTATCGAGAGAGTCCTGCGGAGAATCACTTGCCAGACTGGTTTTAGGCACTTCCCCCAACCCTGTCATAAAATTCCTCTCTCAGTAAAGACTGGTTGGGGTTTTTAAACATCAAACCATTGTTTTCCTTATCAATGATACAACACTAATATTGCATTGGTTTGTCTAAGTTACAAATAAAGGCATACAAAATATTTATCAACTTCTATACAAAATTTCACACCACAACACTGGCTTTACCCTAACTACAAAGTTACAATACTCTGAGAATCGAAGCTTTAAATTGTGAACTGTACTTGTCTGTTTGGAGACGATTTGTCCCAGTTTCTTCAGGACCTATAGAGAGTTTTCCCCGTCACATGTGGTAGGGTGTTCAGCGCTGTGGATTTCTTTGTCCAGATCCTTTCCTTTCTCTTGGCTCTCCATGTTTCATACATAAATAGTCCTCTTCTACTAGATTAAAACTCTGCTGGGTAGCTGATGATCAGTCTACTCCTTTTTACAGCAAGATAAATGTGTTTCTTTACATATGGTTTCTTGCTTGTGCATTGTGCTGTCCTTTAGCAAGGCTTCACAGCATTAGGTTGCCCTATGGAGTAGAAGAGTCACATACCATTTGTTATGGCCAGACCCAAGGCAGTAAGGGTCCTACTGCAGATCAGAAATTAAAGGCAGACCAAGAGCAGGAACAGAGCGGAAAGCTAGCACTTGAAATGGATTATAAAGGAAGGAATGAACAATTTACAGGTGCTTTCTTGGTATCATGAAACCATAATTCTTTGGTTGATACCTTGTGCAAAGTTTTGTCTATGAAGATTGTCAGTCATTGATTTATGGATCTGTTAACTAGCCGATGGGCGAATAGTGCCATACTGAGACATCTCTGAATGCCATTTACCTGTGATTAATAGGTTTTATCACATGAGACCTAGAAGCTGCATTCCAGAGATATGGCCTAGCTGGAAACAAACATCAGCTAGACCATAGCTTTTCATTTTTAGTAGTACAGATGTGGTTTTCAGCATTCACGTTGGCATGATTCTAAAACAAGCAACTGTAAAGCACTAATGATAGGAGCTTGCAATTTACTTGCTTGAGTACACCGAAGGCAATCTTTAATTACTTACAAAGGTCATGTGTGTTTTATAATATCTGTGTCTATGAATATATTATAATAAATAGACTGAAGTATATGGTATTGATGAAATGTTACTATGCACATTACTATTGCACTTAAGGAGACACTACTGGGAATGTTTATAGACAGATAAGATAAAATTTGCCTTTTTGGTAAATATACACAGAATTATGTTTACAGAAAGCACAATACTACTTCCCATCATCAAAATGTCACCCTGTCTTTGTTGTGGAGGAAGCACTATAGGGCTGCTTTCCTGTCAGGGCATAAATGGCTTTCAGCAGAATAAGTTAAGTTTGTGTTTTGTCCTTTAGGGTCAAAGAAATCCATGTTGTGACAGGAAATTGTACAGGAGAAAATCATAGCATTTGTCCATTATCTGAGGTTTAGAAGAGCTGGGTCATGCAGTACAACATTAGACCGAACACAGAAGTAAATGAAAGATAAAGTTTTTTAAACAGAAGGAATTCTACATTTTGGAAAGGCTAAGTCAAAGGTCTGATCTAAGCTCTATCAAAATGCTTTGTTGTGATCTTAAACAAGATATTCATGCAAGAAATCCCAGAAATGTAAATTATCTGAAAAAAGTCTACAAAGTGGAATGGACCAAAATACCTGCTAAAAATCTGTGCAGGTCTGAGCAGCAGCCATAGAAAGGGGTTGGTTGAGGTTATGATGCTAAAGGTTATAATAGTTACAAAATCTAAGCATTCACCTGTATTTAAGTTTAGTAAAAATGTTAAGTCGTAATTAGTACTGAAAACCACATATCCAAACATTATTATTATTCCAGCTGACACAAAGATATAAGGACTGCTTAATCACAATGTTTTAACAGTTAAAGTAAATATAGATTATTAAAACAGTTTTTGGAACAAATTAACATAGATACACTCTATTGTACACATATTTTACAGCTATTCTTAGTATAATACATCTCCTTTAACATCATAGCCAGGATTTAATTCATAAGTTTATAACTAATCATGTCTTTTCTGCTTTTGTTACATTTTTCTGGGATCAATTCATTATTTCACTGCAATGCTGTAATTTACAGGCTGTAACACAGAAAAGGCATAGATGGTGTAAGAAGAGAGGGCATTTAACTCTTTCACAGCACAAACACACATGCATTTGCAAGGACAAGTCAATGTTTGAGTGAGGGTATATAGTGTATATGTACACTGCAGTGTTTTATACTAAAACAAGTTTCAGTGATCAAGGACAACTGGTTGGTTTCTTATTACATGTTCACCTTTATGGCATATACTGAATATAAATCTGCAGCTGAGGTGCAAGGAAGACTGATCTATAAGCATACTATATAAAAACCAATAAAATTGTTCATACCACTTTTAAACAAGGATAATCTCAGTTTACGGCAGTTACAAGCAGCTAGTAAGCACTAAAATGCCTGTTGGGAATACACAGCAAAAAAAGTTTCACATCAGATAGCACTTTGTTTATAAAGATATAATATAAATAATATAATTTTATTTATTTATTTTTTTTTAACTATCTCTGAGTCTTGCAGGCCGAAGTGTATTCCACAGAAGTAGTTCTACAGTTTTCCAGTAAGCTGTAAGGTTATCCTATACATTTATGAACACAACTGGGACTGTTCAAAAGCCATGATCTCTTATCCTTCTCCATACAACCACTGTTCAATCATATTCAAGTATTTTGTACACAATCAACAGATAAATTACTTTAAGCCATATTATTTTACTCAGAAATAAATTGTTAATACTTCATTTATAGGCTGCAGACATTGTGACATCAGACTGTCCATTTCGTTCTCTACCTGTGTATTTTCACTTCAAACATTCAGAGAAATGTGACAGAAATAAGTAAGATCTCAATATGCTTTGAATTTTTTTTAGAATTTAAGAACATTACAAATATTGTGATAAGAACAGGCTATTCAGCCCAACAAACTCATCCATCCTATTCACTGAGACTGTCCAAAGTAACATCTAGTCAAGATTTGAAAGATCCTTAAAGACGTACTGTCCGCCACACTACCTGGTAATTTATTCCATATATCTATGGTTCTCTGCGTGAAGAAAAACTTTCTAACGTTTGTGCGAAGTCTGCCCTTAACAAGTCTCTAACTGTGTCCCCATGTTCCGTGTTCCCCAGAATTTATTTACTGGGATCTGCTGTACTAATTCTTTCAATACTTTTAAATACTTCAGTCATATACCCTGTTAATCTCAAAGGTTTAACTCCTTCAGTCTACCCTCATAGCTGATACTTCTTAGTCCCAGAATCAGCATAGTTACTTTTCTCTGTATAAGGTTGCCAAGTGTCAGGCTCCTTTTTGGGTTAAGACTCTCTGTCCGGCAGGAAAATAGGAAATCTAGAAAATGTCTGGCTTTTTCATGGCGAATCAGGACTATTCGATTAAACAGCTTGAATCTTGATATAAATGGTTGTATACTGATACCTCACAGTTTGGACCTATTCTCTTTGATCAAATGTGGGTGTATGAGTGCGATTGGAATTCCAAAGGGGATCCATTCTTCCCACCCGTCTCTTTGATACAATGTAGGTATATTAGTGTGAGCAGAACTCAAGGGAAACAGCCCTCTATGCACAGAAAACTTAACATTCTAAAAAAGATGTAGCACTGCTTAGGAGACCTCCTAAATTAAACTTTCGATGCATCTTCCTTTGTCTTCCTTTTTTGCTTTCTGTGTCCTTTTTTGGCTACTCATTCATGTATCTGGCAGCCCTACCTCTAGACTTTGTCTAGCGGTATTATGTTTAACTTTTTATGAAGATGCAATGCTTTAATCTGGTTTTAAAATTTTCAAATTCAAAGCAACTGCCAAATGCAGCTTCAAGCATTGACTGTTATTTAAAACTTGTTGAAACTGGGCAGGAATGTTATCTCCAAATTCTCCCTCTTGCAGATACTACTTGATTCCCAGTGGTATGTTTTCCATATGTTCTTTAGCAAGTGAAGTGAATGGTAGGGTGGAAAAATCGTTTAGAATTTTCTTCCCAGACTTGAATCAGTTTTATCCCACATCATCCTGAGCAGGGTCACGGAGGATCTGAAGCTCTTCTATAATATTAAAAATTTACTTTTGATCTGAAAAAAAAATGCTTTTTGCCTTCCTATTTTTTTTTTGGAAAACTAAGACAAGACTGGGAATCTAAATGTCACCATGTTTGTTTTCTTAAATTGAAACAAACTGATTTTCAGTTAATCTTAAGTTGCTGTTTACTACTGCCTTTCCTGCTAATATTGTTGATTGCTTTGCATAATAAATGCTTCTGCTGTGAAATACACCTTACTCTGTGATCCATTTCTGTGTAAAAAACAATGTGTTGCATGTCATTTGTGGCTTGCATTCCACAGAAAATGCAGTTTGTAAAAATTGTAATTCATAAATCATTCTTTAGAATTTGGTAGTTAATTAGAAGTTACCTGAATTTGTAAAACTAATTTAATTAGTTAATAAGCATATGTGCATTTAGCTTATTTATTAATGTTGTAATGACTGACTGCAACAGTGGTAGATGCTCTTTTACAAGTCTGTATAATTTAGTTTTGAATTATTACTTACTTATGGGTTTTGCATATTCTCTCAGTGTCTTTCATTGGATTTTCTGTGAAAATTCTAGTTTCAATTTTCCTTTTTCATTCCACATTCTAAAATCCTGCATGTTGGGTTAATTATTAATTTAATTAGGGTGAGAGAGAGAAGTTGAGTGTCCCAAGAAGGTTTGCTATTCCATCCAGAATTGCTTCCTGCTTTTCCTTGCTTCTAATTTCACATGTTTGGCTCCCTGCAATTCTGGAGTGGTTTAAATGAATTATGCAAACAAACAGAAAATGTCTGAAAGGGTCATGGTTCATAATTCCGATACTAACTGGCTCAGTTTTGGCCTTGTCAGTTTGAAATCAAATAAGTTATGCTGGTACATATAAATATCTGGTGAGTTTATTTTTATTGTTATTTACAAAGTCCAACAAAGATGTTGTGCGAGTATATTCGCTTTTTGATTGCACTTCTGATGTTTTACTTGTTTGATTAATTATTTTTAGAATGACATAGCCAAAATGATGTTAGAATTGTTCTTCTAGTAGTTGTGGGGGCTTTCACTATGTAATCTAGCCACCTCAGACATCCCAAAATTAACCATATATGGTTGATTGTTGACCCTATGATTGCTCCGTGTTATTGTGAGCACCAGAGCGAATGGTCTCCATCTAGGGTTATTTCTTGTTTTGCCCCCATTGCTGCCTGGAGACATTCTATTAGCATATACTGGAATAAGGAGGTTTGGAAAATTAATAAATGTTTGATTGATTTTATAAATTTGCAGTTCAATCTCTTCTCTGTAAAACAGCAGCACAAAACATATTATTTTTTCTTGTAGAGGAATTCAATGACAAGATTTTGTGTCCTGAGCTGACAGATTCAGAAATGATGAATCTTCATGAGGAGGTGAAAAAAATATATACAACATACTGTCTGGATGAGAGCATTGACAAAATTCGTTTTGATCCTTTCATTGTGGAAGAAATAAGAAATAGTAAGTGCATTTGTTAATAGTAATTATAATCATGTTTGTTTTTTAGCTTTTATTAATATATTCTACTTTTTTGTTTCATAAAAAATCAATTTTTAGATCTTTTGAAATATTCAAATTTCATTGTGTGCTTTTTTGACAATTAATCATGAATTTTGAAGTGACATCTTTGTATTTTAATTCCAGTAAATTTCCAGCATTTTATACAGTATACATCTGGGGGCCTCATGTATACACGGTGCGTACACACAAAAATGTTGCGTAAGCCTGTTTCCATGTTCAAATCGCGATATATAAAACCTAAACTTGGCATAAAGCCACGCACATTTCCACAGTAGCTCATACACTGGTGTCGCAAGTTCTGCGCTCGGTTTTGCAGACTGGCGACACCCAGCGTCAAAGCAGTGCTACTGTTCCAGTGTGGTTTCCAGTTCTTTTTTAGATCCACATCCCTGACTCGGTTCTATAAATACAGTGAAATTAACTGCATATTGTTTATTAGTTTAAAGCATCTGATTGTAATTAACCTGTAGCAATATAATGGTCCACGGAATGGCCAAACTATTCCAAATACCATAACTGCTTTATTGTTGTTACTCTCACTGCACCTTCTTTTTCTTCTTTCAGCTGCACCTGTTAGGGGTTGCCATAGCGGATCATCTTTTTCCATATTACTCTCACTGCACCACTTGTAGAAGCTCATCGGAAGGAGAATTAACAGTATACAGCATCAAGCACATGCTACCTCAGTCATGCTTCCTATTTGAACTGCTCTCACACGGCAAACGCTTCAAAACCTTTCCTGTAGGGTCCCCGCGGTTCAGAAACTGTTTCATCCCAAGAACTATAAACACACTCAAATCAGTCCAACAAGTGCTCCTTGTAGAACTGTTTGTACTTATTAGTACGATCACCTCACTGTAAACTTCCACTACAGTTATAATATCGCACAACCTGAGCCACTTTATAAAGTGCGTATTTACATATGATGACAATATCATTTTTAAGATGAAATGTAGCAAAATATGTTTATTATATTATACAGATGAAACTTTAACTTCATTTAAATAATCTATATTGTTAATAATTTAAACAGGTGAGGATACCCTGTCACTGCGCTAGCAAGGATCTGGCGCTCCGTTCACAGATTGTTCCTGCCTCGCACTCTGTGCTTGCTGGGACTGGTGTGACACTGGAAAGACAGAATAATTAAACATGTACTACAAAGATATTTCAATATTCCTTAAAAGTTTTGAAGAATCGGCTTTCTAAGCTTACAGATGGCTTAACGTCTATTACAGAGCTGATTGTGTGGCGATTGGGTATTTGGAGAAAGAAAAGTAAGGACAGGAATTGGGGGTTAGTATGTTTGAAAAAGACAGTACTGCTGCAATAAATTATTTCATTGAAGGTTCACACAATCACTGTGCCACCGTGTTCCAATGTTTAATAACATGCTTTAACTCCTATCATCAAGAAAATTATATCAAGTATACATCTCTGTATACTGTGTATTCTGTATAGCTGTGTACTCTGTATAGCTTTAATATTACGAATGTAATGGATTCTGTGTCCTGTTGGAGGAAGAGAAAGCCCGGAAGCACATAGTGAATCACACACACAGAGCTCAATGAAGATCAAATACAAAACGAAGCATTTAATGTGCTACTTTAGTTATGATGGGATTTGAGAAACTAGTCAATTAAACGATTTTAAGATGAAGTTTATGATGTTCTACTTTTAATGACAAAATAAACTACGTGATTAAACATTTTGTGTTTTTTTCCCCACTGTGTGCCTATTTTTTTTTTCCTCTTTACCCTAATAAGCTTTCATATTACACTCAGACGATGGGCTACAACTCTCCTTTTTACGGTGACTTTGATATCTGACAACTCTCGGGCACTGTGCAACTTTGTGAACTTGAGCTTTGGAGTTTCTCCGACACTCTGTCGCTCGATCAACTTTGTTTTGTTGTTTATATCACTGTTTAAACCAACAAGTAGTAAGTTTTTCTTGCCTCCACTTGGTATTCACTTAAATTCTTCTATTTCCCCCCCGTGCTTTTGCCATTGCCTTTTCACAAAACGCTGAGCTTAAGGGCTATTTAGATTGATTTGCATATTCAAAGAGGCATAATTCTGGAAGGAGACAGGGCGGGACAGCAGGCGCGTGCACGTGCATTACTTTTCACTCTGACCGGGATTTATGTAGCGTAAGAACGTGGAAGTTGGCGTTTGCACAAATTTATGCGTCTGGATTTTTTTGTGTGCGTAAGCACATTTCCACTTTTGTGCTAACGCCGTGTTATAGTGTGAATTCTATGCACAGCGTTATGCATGAGGCCCCTGGTGTCAGGACAGATAATGTTCTTTGTTAAACTGTCACCTTTTTTATATTTATCTCTCTACTAATTATGACAACACAGTTTATTTTGCTTGAATTATTTTGTGTAATTGTACTAATACTATGAAGACTAACTAGCAGTATTTTTCATGATTTTGTTATTGCTTTTATGTTTTATTAATATGTCGTTTTTGTTTATTTTCTGCCATTGTTTAACAATGTGTTGGAGTGCATCAGTATGACACATGTGACATCATCATGTTCATGTTATAAAACATGGCGTTGCCCATTTTTTGTGTTTGAGTTTTACAGTCAAAAGAAAATCCTAAACTCTGAAAATCATTCTTCTTCAAAGCCCATTCTATAAAAGACTCACAAATGTTTTGTTTTTGTTTTGTTTTGAATCTTTTGTGAAGCACCTTATGCTTCGATATGCTCCTTTTAAGCGTTAGTATCAATATAGGCAACTATTTCCTTCATATAGCTTACCAAACATCATTTCCACTCACATAACATTGAAACAGTAAGCAAGTGAGGATGCCTGAACAGTACCATTGGGATCAGAGGAAAAATCACACCATTATGTATGCTGGAGTACATACATAATAGTGCAAGAATAAGAACACCACCAAGTAGTGATAGGTCTTGTTCTAATGTTACATGAGAAGCAGGCAGGGATACCTACACAGACGGTGCCTGAGAATAGGAGATAGTTGGTGTGACCCCAAAGGAGCGCCACTGAGCCTCAAATCTCTGTCACATTGCTAATACACACAATTCCAGTCTAAATAAACAACCTCCCCCAATCTCTCCATTAAACCTTCACCCTAACTAGGACAGTAATCAAGTCTCATCCCAGCTAGGTTATGCCTCCTTCCATGTTTTAATTCTGTTATGGCCTCCCGGCAAGGATCTACCGTCCATCCCATTCCGTCTGCCAGTCCATCCATGATGGCACTTACATTGGGGGAAAAATGTTTCTTCGAGAAGTCACTGGGCATTCAACTCGCTATATAGAATGTTGAGAGGCAGTGGCAGTTGTGCTGCCACATATAAAAAGCATAGAAAATTCTTACAGGGACACTAGGAACTGTAACATTAGCATCTAGACTGGTATCAGTGGTGTTGTTTCACAGTTGTACCTAAAACCAGAAGTGTTTTTATTGCAAGTCTAAAAGTGACCTTTTTAGAATCATTGAATGTTTGCAACAGCCTTTTTGAGAGCAACATGAAACTCATTCTGTATAACCTTACTGCCTCTGCAAGTGGGTCTTAACGTCATCCACTGCCACATGTTCTACCTTTTTAGCCCACAGGTACCTTTCATATTAAAACCTGTGGCCTTTCTCAGATCCCGCAATTTGTAAAGCCCAATAACTAACAGTGCTTTTCTGAACAGCATTGTCTTTATATCTTTTTTAACTACCTGTGAATATTTCTTATGGATTACTTTGCCCCCATTGGAAATTCAAAAACAGCTAATTGTTTAAAATACACATCATCATAAATATAAAATATTGACTTTAATCACGCAATAAACCTTGTTTTTTTCAGTGTGTCACTCATTTATTTTTCCTCTGTGGCCCTAACACTCTTTTATAATCATTTGCTAACATTGCATAGAAAGATTTTTTTTTTAACTTGACAGATTCCTTATGTGTGGTAATGACCACTGAGTCCATAGCAGGCACCAAGCATTTCTGGCTACAGGTACTTTCAGCAGTAACCACTATTAAACTCCTGAAGTCTTGAGAAGTGGTGTAGAAGCATGGATGTCCACTGGGTATTCTCAGGAGCTTGGCCTGTCTATGTTGTTTTCTAGGCTTGTCAGGCTAATATGTTGATTGTCTGAATCAACTCTCCACCATTTGGTGATCAGTTGACTTCATATACAAAGCTGCAGAAACTATGTGTTTTTTCTTTTAAAATGTAATATGATACTGGACTGGTAATTGAATGTTTTACTTCTTTTCAGTTGCGGAAGGGCCCTACTGCAGTGTTGTAAAACTTCAGACTATGCGTTGTTTATTTGAAGCTTATGAACATGTTCTATCCCTGCTTGAAAATGTATTCACACCAATGTTTTGCCACAGTGATGAGGTAATCATTAATATCAATGTATTACAAATTCAAAACACACACAAAAGCTGTTCTGAAAGCTGTTACAATTTTTAATCAATTATGTTAAAAATTATATTGGTGCATATATTTATTTTAATCATTTTACCACGACTTGGGGTGAGTGTCAAATGAAGAAATAATGCATTGGTCCACATTTCTTCTTCACAGCTCCTGGAGTGTGGGTTCAATTACCATTATGATAGCTCTGTGTGGAGTTTGAATGTTCACCCAGCATTTGTGTTGCACACCTCTGCGGTTTTCTATCACAAAGATGTTGACATTCAGTTTATTGGCTTTTTCTAAACTGGCTTGTTGTATGTAAGTGTGCATGCCTTCCTTTGTGCATATGCACACCACTGGATTCTCATCCTGTACAAAGTTCATACCAGTTTTAATAACATGCTTTTGGTAAAAATGGCAGCTTACAGCAACTATATCATAATAATAAATTTGAAATCTTAAAATATGTGGATTTCTTTTAGGATGCAAAATATGTTTGTAAAGTGGAATACTTCATCTGTCAGACATCAAGAAAAGAATTTAATTAGTTTGCCTAATGCACGGATTCACCGACTCGGTTGTGGGAACCCATTGTCGCTGCAGGTTTTTGTTCCAAACAGATTCATAATCAGTGACAACAGTGATAACAATGATCTCATTTAATTAGCTGGTATTTTTTTCTCTACTCTACATTCAGAAAAGCACAGCAGCATGATTTTTACATTTATAAAATATTTCTACTTTTGTTATAGATTTAAATGCTTAACTCTGTTTTGTTCATTTTATTATATTTGCAATTTTACCCTTTGTTGTATCTCATTTCTGTATTCTTCCCAAAACACAGAACTTGGGAAATAACAGTTCACTTAATTAGCCCAGGAGTCCAACAAAAAACAGAAGCTGGTTGGATAAAAAACCTGCTGTCACAGTGGGAAGCACTGCCTAATGTATACACTGAACTAGTGAAAACTGACAAAGTTTCTTTTTTTTTAAATTCTGTTGACGTAATCTGGCATTGTCAATATGAAAGGCAAAAAAATATTTTTAAGAAGCATAAATATTCTAAAATGACACTTCTTTAGCTGTTTTTTGTTTGGTTTTAGTATTTTCGACATCTTTTGAGAGGAGCAGAATCCCCTGCACGTAACTCAAGACTTAGCAGGTATGTAGCTGTACTTTCATAAATCTTCAATAAATGTCCTTTGGAAAAAATGTCAGAAAAAGTCCATATTTTTATCTTGTACATTGATAAGTACTATTAGTGGTGAAAAAGCTTTATAAGTTTATAAAATGTAGGCAGCATGGCTTTGTTGTGCTGTATCTATACTAATAAAAGGCAAAGCCCTCACTGACTCACTCATCACTAATTCTCCAACTTCCCGTGTAGGTAGAAGGCTGAAATTTGGCAGGCTCATTCCTTACGGGTTACTTACAAAAGTTAAGCAGGTTTCATTTTGAAATTCTACATGTAATGGTCAAAACCGAAACCTACTTACGTACATATATACGTCCATAGCCTGCAGCTCGGTCGCCGTGTGAGGCGGCGTTACGTCCACCATCCCCACGCTTCCCACGTAGTTGGCTGGCTGCCTGCCTATATTGCGTCCCCCATCCCCACGCCTCCCACGTAATTGGTTGCCTGCCCATATAAGGCCGTCCGTCACTCCGGTCCCTTCATTCCCTTCTTTGCTTCGCCACAGTATTCATGTCTCCTTCCTGATAACTGCAGCCTTTTTATTTAATCCACGGCTTCTCCGCTGTTTTATTGTGCTGATAACTGCAGCCTTTTTATTTAATCCACGGCTTCTCCGCTGTTTTATTGTTCGTTTATTACGCATATAGTTATTGTGTAGGTATTTTAGACATAGTTTACATTGTTCAGGTACCCATTTCTTTTACCGTTCCAACCGTACCCCCATTAACATGTCTATCGAGGTGATCACCATCGATCAAAGAACTGTCACTTACCGAGTTGTTTCCATGCCTGGAGATGCCGCCTGCCTTTTCCATTCTCTTTGTTACATATTGCACGGCCATATCAGGCTCACTCTTGGTATCCGGAGGAACATTGTGTCTTATGTATTGAATGACTGGGACAGGTTCAAGGTGTGGACTGATGATGGTAACAGGAGATAATTATACTACACAGGAGCACTATAAGAGTAAAATGCTTAAGCCCTTCACCAATGCTTCTGCATGTGAGTTGATGGCTGCCGCTGAATTGCTCGGTTGTCGCTTTCAAGTGTTTCTCTTTAGAGAACCACCAATGCCTCTTAAACATCTTAGATTCACAGGTGAAGTTTTCAGTAGTGGACACTTTGATGTTTATGAATGTTTAAAGTCTCAAAAGCTGGATGTGAAGTTTTTGATGAAGCCGGTTGTATGCTTACAACGCTTGAGAAATGTCGAATGTCACTTCAACACAAGTCTTGCAAATACTAACGTAATTGAAACAAGCCATGAAACTCAAACCGATTATGACAGCAGCAATCCAAGCTGTGAGAAAACAGTAAAAAGGAGGCGCGTCAGATGTCGTGGTATATTTTCTGATGCAGCTAGACGGAAACAGCTTTGTGACGCTGCCGCCAAATACTCGAAGAAAAATCCACAAGTTAATAGACACGCTGTCACTAAATACTCGCAGGCAAATCCACAAGTTCATAGAGACGCTGCCGCTAAATATTCGCAGGCAAATCCACAAGTTAATACTGGGAATGCCCGTTAAACATCTTAGATTCATGAGTACCGATTTGGGTAGTGAACACTTCGATGAATGAAACCTGTTATCTTTACAACAGTTGACAAACACGGAATGTAACTTGAACACAACACGTCCTCCAAATACGAACCTGATTGAAAGAAATAATGATAATCAAATCTTTGATGACAGCAACACTCATAACAGTGACAAAACAATTACATTGACAATCATGTTACGTTATTTTTAAAATGTTTCCTTTTCTTTTTCATAACTTCTTTAACACACTACTTCTCCACTGCGTGGTATTTTGCTAGTATTGTATATATAGTTAAAAAAAAAAAAAAACACAAGTATGTTGCATTGTTTTTTTGAAAAATGTTGTTTTTCATGTAAACATATTCTAATGGAAATATTAGTGTGTATATACAATACATTTTTACCCAGCAGACATCATACATATAGACAAAATGGTTTAAAAGTTCACTTTTGTATGGCTTATAACTAGTACATAATAAGGGAATTATGTAAGGGTGTAACTATAACTGCAATAAAAGTAAAAATATTGCAAGTATGTTTGATCCAGGTGCAGTTCTGTTGTAATATGTAATGTAATATGAACAAATATTAATGGTTTTTGAAAAAATGGATTACATTAAATTTGTTTTATGAAAAAATTAACTTTTTGTTCACAATATTCAGGTGTGTATATATATATATATATATATATATATATATATATATATATATATATATATATATATATATATATATGATACACAATCACCTTTCCCAGAAATTAATTTGTATTTAATCAGATGTCTCTGAGTTGATGCTGTATATTTAAATTAGGATTTTTAACAATTATAAATTATTAGCTTAAATTGTATAGGATACAAGACTTAATTTCCCAGAAGACACACTGATTCAGGCAGCCGCTTAAGTCCATCAATAGTGCTGCTGTCACATGCTAGTCTTGATAAGAATATTTATGTGGTAAATAACTTAGAAGGCAATATTTTAAATCCAACTATCTATGAAAGTAACTATAATCTGCTAGAATTTGTAGTGATATTCTGTATAATACAGTATATCTACGTTTCCCATTGCAGTTGTAATATAGGCATAAGGGATATTTACAGCTAAGAGATAAAATGTTACCTTTATGAACAGATGTGGTAGAAGTGTTTGTTTCATTTCCCAACAAAATTATAGTTTACATCAAATAAACTAAGTTTTTTTACTCCTGTGTAGTAATAAGTAAAAAGGCTGCTGATTTTACCTTAAATTAGCAATAAAACATAGGTTAACTAGTGTTATGTTTTGAATATTAAAACAGTCATCTTCATTTTAACATTTAGCTATTCCTTTATAAATTACATCCAATAAAAATGTCACCTTTGATATTATATTTACTAATTTACCAGCAAGTCATTTTTTGTCAATGAAAATAAGTGTATTCCATTGATAAGAGATGTGCATATAATGTTATTTCAGAAGATTTTGATAAAATGCCACATGAAAGGTTTGTGATCAGACTAAAACAAGTTGGAATTCAAGGCTCAGTTTGTAGCTGGATAAATAATTGGCTCAAACACAGGAAGGTTATGATGGGGGGAACTTTCCAGAATTAGGTGATTTTAAAAGTGGTGTCCCTCAGAGATCAGTACTGGGTCCTCTGAAATATGTACGTATGTATGTACAGTCAACCCTCGTTTATCACGGTTAATCCGTTCCAGACTCTGCCACGATAAATGAATTTCCGCGAAGTAGGATTCTTTAGTAGGTGAAAATCTGCGAAGTAGAAACCATATGTTTGTATGGTTATTTTTATATATTTTAAGCCCTTATAAACTCTCCCACACTGTTAACATTATTAGAGTCCTGTAGACATGAAATAACACCCTTTAGTCAAACGTTTAAACTGTGCTTCATTACAAGACAGAGATGGCGGTTCTTTCTCACAATTAAAAGAATGCAAACATATCTTATCTTCAAAGGAGCACCGTGAAGAGCAGATAATGTCAGAGAGAGCGCTAAGAAAAGCAAACAATCAAAAAATCAATATGTGCTTTTAAGTATACAGAAGCACCGTGATAAAGCGGCATTTTGTAGAGGAGTGTCCTATCTTCTAGGCAAACGGCCACTGTGTAAACAGCCCCCTCTGCTCACACCCCCTCCGTCAGGCAGAGAGAGTGAGAGAGACAGAGAGAAGCAAACAAAACAAGCGCCATGCGGGAAGCATATCTTATAGCATTGAGGAATTTTAGTTAATATGTAATACATGCTCTGATTGGGTAGCTTCTAAGCCATCCGCCAATAGCGTCCCTTGTATGAAATCAACTGGGCAATCAAACTGAGGAAGCATGTAACCTAAATTAAAAGACCCATTGTCCAGAAAGCGAACCAGCTTAAAAATCCGTGATATATATTTAGATGTGCTTACATTTAAAATCTGCGATAGAGTGAAGCCGCGAAAGTCGAAGCGCGATATAGCGAGGGATTACTTTATATACGTACATACGTACAAGTTTGCAGATAATACCAAACTTGGTGGAAGGGCAGATAATGTAGAATCAACTAAATTGTTACAAAATTCCTTGGACAGCAAACAGATTTTAGCAGATTTTTGGAAGTTTAAGTAAATGTAAGGTATTACACATAGGAAATAGAAATTTAAAATTGTGTTTATGGTTAAAATTATGAAAAGAATTAGTACTGTAGACCCCAGCCTTTACTTTAAAATAAATTCTTTAACAAGGACACAGGGATGTGATTGAAAACCTGTTTAACCCAGATTTTGCACATATGTTAGAAGGTCTGTCTTCACCCATGGAATTTATTATCAAGAAGTGTAGTGGTGAGTAGGACTTTAGGGACCTTCAAATTTCAACTTAATATTTTTTGAGCAATCTAGATGAATAGGATGGACAGCTTTATTGGGCTGAATGGCTTGTTCTCTTATAAAATTTTCTGTTCTGGTATAATATTGCTATTTATGCAGTGGCATTTGTTGATGTGAATTGTAATTGCCTGTGGTGAAATATCACAGAATTTGTTTTATATTGTAAAATACTTTAATTTAAATAGACAGCCTTGCACACTTTTTATTTTACTTAAAAATTTCCAACAGTAATCTTCCTTTTAGACAGAGTGCCTAAACAAAAAACTGGATAGTGGCAATGTATGCACATTGACCATTTTAGTAGTATAGGATTTTTGATGATTAATAATCAAATAAGACAGCCACCCAGGAGGACGTCATAATAATGTAGGATTTGAAAAATAAATTTTTAACCTGTTTGTTTAATTATCAGTTTTGCCTTTCGCAATACTGGTAATTAATCAAATAATTCAGCATGGCTCCTACTTTATTTATGTTGTATTTCTCTGTTGTAGGAGGTGGGTCTCCAACCTTTAGACTTACAGTATATCAAGGTTACTGAACACTCTTGTTTTAAGAAACAGAATAATACAATGTATTGATAAATGCAAGGATTATAGAAATGTGGTAACTGCATATTTATGTTAACATATAAGACTGGACACAGACAAACATATAACATATAATGGTATTTAAAGTTCTACTTTATCTTGGCACAGCTAAATCATTTTACAGTACATTGTCCTGATTGGATTAAACTCACATTCACTTTACCAGACCAGTGTCTTCTAATAGGTGGGTTTCTCTGTCCATTTTAGTTGTCATTCCTTGAAATATAGGTCTTTATCCTTGCTTCAGTTCATTTTTCTCCTTCTGGCTCAAGACATCTACAGAGGGGCCTCTGGCGAGATGTCAGGTCACGTCTGATTTGCACTTTTGTTATTTGATGAAGTCCATGGAGATTCTGGTTCAGGCTGGAATTCAGTCACCTAGTTTGGGGGTGGGGGTTTTGTGCAGCTGGATGCCTACATCCGTGTTGAATCTGCTTTCTTAACAGGCCTGGTGTACCACTAAAGCATGGCAGAATGAGCAGTGCCTACTTTGTCCTACAGTAGGTGTACTTGCTTATTAATTCACATATCTTACCACTCCAAAGAACCTGTCATGTGGCTGAAACTCAGTACATACACACATTGGCCACTTTATTAGCTACACCTTCCTAGTATAGTACCTGGTTGGACCCCCTTTTGCCTTAAGAACTAGCATAATTTTTCTTGGCATAAATTCAACAAGATGCTGGAAGCATACCTTGGGAATTTTGGTCCATGTTGAAAAATTAGCATCATGCAGTTGCTGCAGATTTGTTGGCTGTACATCCATTGATGCAAATCTTCTGTTCCACCACATCCCAGTCAGATCAGGGGCTGTATAACACTGTGTATAGAATTCACAATTAAACATGGCATACGGACAAAACTAGAAATGTGCGCATGCACAAAAAGATTCAGATACATAAAACTTCTGCATAAGCAAGTTTACATGCATTTCCTGTTTATTAATCCCAATTAATGTGAATTTTATAGATGCATGCGCATACAGCCCCACCTCAACTCCTCTCAGAATATTGCCTATTTGAATATGCAAATCAATATAAATAGCCCCTTACATTCAGTGTTTTCTTAAAAAGCAATAGATAAAAAAAGCATGTGTAAAAACAAAAAATCGTAACTAAAGTAACACTTTAAATTCTTTGTATTCTAAGTTTTCCCTGACCCAGTTTTTAATTGCTATGTCCTTTTTGGGAATTATAATAATAATTTGAGTGTATTCCAGGGATATGCACACTCTTTAGATTTCAGTTAAATTAGGGCACCTTTGGGATGTGGTGGTACGGGACATTCACAGAATAAATGTGTAACTGAAAAATCTGCAAGAAATGCATGTTGCTATCAAGCCAACATGAACCAGAATATCCAAGGAATGTTTTCAACATTTTGTTGAATGTATATATGTATATGTGTGTGTGTGTGTGTGTGTGTGTGTGTATATATATATATATATATATATATATATATATATATATATATATATATATATATATATATATATATATATATATATATATGTGTATATATATATATATATATATATATATATATATATATATATATATATATATATATATATATATATATATATATATATGTACAGTGGTGTGAAAAACTATTTGCCCCCTTCCTGATTTCTTATTCTTTTGCATGTTTGTCACACAAAATGAATGTTTCTGATCATCAAACACATTTAACCATTAGTCAAATATAACACAAGTAAACACAAAATGCAGCTTTTAAATGATGGTTTTTATTATTTATGGAGAAAAAAAAATCCAAACCTTCATGGCCCTGTGTGAAAAAGTAATTGCTCCCAGAACCTAATAACTTGGTGGGCCACCCTTAGCAGCAATAACTGCAATCAAGCGTTTGCGATAACTTGCAATGAGTCTTTTACAGCGCTCTGGAGGAATTTTGGCCCACTCATCTTTGCAGAGTTATTGTAATTCAGCTTTATTTGAGGGGTTTCTAGCATGAACCGCCTTTTTAAGGTCATGCCATAGCATCTCAATTGGATTCAGGTCAGGACTTTGACTAGGCCACTCCAAAGTCTACATTTTGTTTTTCTTCAGCCATTCAGAGGTGGATTTGCTGGCGTGTTTTGGGTCATTGTCCTGTTGCAGCACCCAAGATTGCTTCAGCTTGAGTTGACGAACAGATGGCCGGACATTCTCCTTCAGGATTTTTTGGTAGACAGTAGAATTCATGGTTCCATCTATCACAGCAAGCCTTTCAGGTCCTGAAGCAGCAAAACAACCCCAGACCATCACACTACCACCACCATATTTTACTGTTGGTATGATCTTTTTCTGAAATACTGTGTTCCTTTTACGCCAGATGTAACAGGACATTTGCCTTCCAAAAAGTTCAACTTTTGTCTCATCAATCCACAAGGTATTTTCCCAAAAGTCTTGGCAATCATTGAGATGTTTCTTAGCAAAATTGAGACGAGCCCTAATGTTTTTTTTGCTTAACAGTGGTTTGCATCTTGGAAATCTGCCATGCAGGCCGTTTTTGCCCAGTCTCTTTCTTATGGTGGAGTCGTGAACACTGACCTTAATTGAGGCAAGTGAGGCCTGCGGTTCTTTAGACGTTGTCCTGGAGTCTTTTGTGACCTCTCGGATGAGTCGTCTCTGCGCTCTTGGGGTAATTTTGGTCGGCCGGCCACTCCTGGGAAGGTTCACCACTGTTCCATGTTTTTGCCATTTGTGGATAATGGCTCTCACTGTTGTTCGCTGGAGTCCCAAAGCTTTAGAAATGGCTTTATAACCTTTACCAGACTGATAGATCTCAATTACTTCTGTTGTCATTTGTTCCTGAATTTCTTTGGATCTTGGCATGATGTCTAGCTTTTGAGGTGCTTTTGGTCTACTTCTCTGTGTCAGGCAGGTTCTATTTAAGTGATTTCTTGATTGAAAGAGGTGTGGCAGTAATCAGGCCTGGGGGTGGCTACGGAAATTGAACTCAGGTGAGATACACCACAGTTAGGTTATTTTTTAACAAGGGGGCAATTACTTTTTCATGTAGGTTTGGATTTTTTTTCTCCCTAAATAATAAAACCATCATTTAAAAACTGCATTTTGTGTTTACTTGTGTTATATTTGACTAATGGTTAAATGTGTTTGATGATGAGAAACATTTTGTGTGACAAACATGCAAAAGAATAAGAAATCAGGAAGGGGGCAAATAGTTTTTAACACCACTGTGTGTGTATGTGTGTATGTATATATATATATATATATATATATATATATATATATATATATATATATATATATATATATATAATATGGTGTGTGTGTGTACATATATGTATATATACAGTACTGTGCAAAAGTTTCAGGCAGGTGTGAAAAAATGCTGTAAACAAAGAATGCTTTCAGAAATATAAATAATTATTTATTTTTATCAGTTTATAAAATGCAAAGTGAGCGAACAAAAGAAAAATCTAAATCAAGTCAATATTTGGTGTTACTACCTTTTGCCTTCAAACCAGCATCAATTTTTATTGGTACACTTGCACAAACTCAGGGATTTTGTAGGATTATAGTCAGGTGTGTGATCAACCAATTATACCAAACCGGTGCTAATGATCATCAATGTCACACGTAGGTTGAAACACAGTCATTAACTGAAACATAAACAGCTGTGTAGGAGGCTTAAAACTAGGTGAGGAACAGCCAAACTCTGCTACCAAGGTGAGGTTGTGGAAGACAGTTTCATGTCATGGCAAGATTGAGCACAGCAAGAAAACACAAGGTAGTTATACTGCATCAGCAAGGTCTCTCCCAAACAAAGATTTCAAAGCAGACTGGGGTTTCAAGATGTGCTGTTCAAGCTCTTTTGAAGAAGCACAAAGAAACGGGCAACGTTGAGGATCGTAGACGCAGTGGTCGGCCAAGGAAACTTAGTGCAGCAGATGAAAGACACATCAAGCTTATTACCCTTTGAAATCAGAAGATGTCCAACAGTGCCATCAGCTCAGAACTGGCAGAAACCAGTGGGACCCAGGAACACCCATCTACTGTCTGGAGAAGTCTGGCCAGAAGTGGTCTTCATGGAAGTGTTGCAGCCAAAAAGCCATACCTCTGACGTGGAAACAAGGCCAAGCTAGGAACTGGGGTGCAGAAAAATGGCAGCAGGTGCTCTGGACTGATGAGTCAAAATTTGAAATATTTGGCTGTAGCAGAAGGCAGTTTATCGAAGGGCTGAAGAGTGGTACAATAATGAGTGTCCTGCAGGCAACAGTGAAGCATGGTGGAGGTTCCTTGAACGTTTGGGGCAGCATTTCTGCAAATGGAGTTGGAGATTTGGTCAGGATTAATGGTGTTCTCAATGCTGAGAAATACAGGCAGATACTTATCCATCATGCAATACCATCAGGGAAGCGTATGGTTGGTCCCAAATTTATTCTGCAGCTGGACAACGACCCCAAACATACAGCCAAAGTCATTAAGAACTATCTTCAACGTAAAGAAGAACAAGAAGTCCCGGAAGTGATGGTATGGCCCCCACAGAGCCCTGATCTCAACATCATAGAGTGTGTCTGGGATTACATGAAGAGACAGAAGGATGTGAGGAAGCCTACATCCACAGAAGATATGTGGTTAGTTCTCCAAGATGTTTGGAACAACCTACCAGCCGAGTTCCTTCAAAAATGGTGTGCTAAGTTGGTTGTAAGTCAAGACTATTTTTCCCGTAAGAAATAATGGAAATACCCATAATGTGTTCCAAACATCCCACAGCAACACTTACTTAACCTTTTCATAGTAAAAAAGGGTTGTATAATGTGCATAATTTACCAAAAACACCAATAATTTTTCTAATGTACTAACCAAAAAGTTATAAAAAGTGCCTAGCCTACCAGAAACAACAATTTCATACTGTACTCACCATTTAAGTTAACATCTTTGGATTGCAGGAAGGGAGGAAGAGGAGAATGAAATGGAAGGTGGTTATTGTTTGGAAGGAGCTTCCTTATACAAATCTTTTCTTTGTAAAATTGTCAAGATGGTAGATTTCGACATGCTGTTCATATTAGCGAGATTAGTCAAATGAACGCCACTCTCATATTTCTGCACAATTTCCTTCTTCGTTTCGATTATGATTGCTTCCTTTACCTTCGTTACCTTATCTTCCTTCCTTAGCAATTATCGAAATAAATTATATAAATCACCGCACTGCACGAAATTACGCCCACAAACACATGTATCTGGGCTCCGACTGACGCTTACTAACGCTCTCGGCTGTTTGTTAACAATCGCACAAGCGAATACATGTGACTGCATTCAGGTCGTAAAACAAGATGTTGGTCGTAATTCAAAACAAAAATTTTGGTAGTAAACCAAGTTGTTCGCATGTCAGGCCGGTCGTATATTGAGGGTCGACTGTATATATATATATATGTATGTATATGTGTATATATATATATGTATGTATGTATGTATGTATGTATGTGTATATATGTATGTATATATGTATGTATGTATGTATATATATATGTATGTATGTGTATATATATATGTATGTACAGTGGTGTGAAAAACTATTTGCCCCCTTCCTGATTTCTTATTCTTTTGCATGTTTGTCACACAAAATGTTTCTGATCATCAAACACATTTAACCATTAGTCAAATATAACACAAGTAAACGCAAAATGCAGTTTTTAAATGATGGTTTTATTATTTAGGAGAAAAAAATCCAAACCTACATGGCCCTGTGTGAAAAAGTAATTGCCCCCTGAACCTAATAACTGGTTGGGCCACCCTTAGCAACAATAACTGCAATCAAGCATTTGCGATAACTTGCAATGAGTCTTTTACAGCGCTCTGGAGGAATTTTGGCCCACTCATCTTTGCAGAAAGACGGTTTTCTAGCATGAACCGCCTTTTTAAGGTCATGCCATAGCATCTCAATTGGATTAAGGTCAGGACTTTGACTAGGCCACACCAAAGTCTTCATTTTGTTTTTCTTCAGCCATTCAGAGGTGGATTTGCTGGTGTGTTTTGGGTCATTGTCCTGTTGCAGCACCCAAGATCGCTTCAGCTTGAGTTGACGAACAGATAGCCGGACATTCTCCTTCAGGATTTTTTGGTAGACAGTAGAATTCATGGTTCCATCAATCACAGCAAGCCTTCCAGGTCCTGAAGCAGCAAAACAACCCCAGACCATCACACTACCACCACCATATTTTACTGTTGGTATGATGTTCTTTTTCTGAAATGCTGTGTTCCTTTTACGCCAGATGTAACGGGACATTTGCCTTCCAAAATGTTCAACTTTCTCATCAGTCCACAAGGTATTTTCCCAAAAGTCTTGGCAATCATTGAGATGTTTCTTAGCAAAATTGAGACGAGCCCTAATGTTCTTTTGCTTAACAGTGGTTTTCGTCTTGGAAATCTGCCATGCAGGCCGTTTTTGCCCAGTCTCTTTCTTATGGTGGAGTCGTGAACACTGACCTTAATTGAGGCAAGTGAGGCCTGCAGTTCTTTAGACGTTGTCCTGGGGTCTTTTGTGACCTCTCGGATGAGTCGTCTCTGCGCTCTTGGGGTAATTTTGGTCGGCCGACCACTCCTGAGAAGGTTCACCACTGTTCCATGTTTTTGCCATTTGTGGATAATGGCTCTCACTGTGGTTCGCTGGAGTCCCAAAGCTTTAGAAATGGCTTTATAACCTTTACCAGACTGATAGATCTCAATTACTTCTGTTCTCATTTGTTCCTGAATTTCTTTGAATCTTGGCATGATGTCTAGCTTTTGAGGTGTTTTTGGTCTTCTTCTCTGTGCCAGGCAGCTCCTATTTAAGGGATTTCTTGATTGAAACAGGTGTGGCAGTAATCAGGCCTGGGGGTGGCTACAGAAATTGAACTCAGGTGTGATACACCACAGTTAGGTTATTTTTAACAAGGGGCAATTACTTTTTCACACAGGGCCATGTAGATTTGGATTTTTTTCTCCCTAAATAATAAAAACCATCATTTAAAAACTGCATTTTGTGTTTACTTGTGTTATATTTGACTAATGGTTAAATGTGTTTGATGATCAGAAACATTTTGTGTGACAAACATGCAAAAGAATAGGAAATCAGGAAAGGGGCAAATAGTTTTTCACACCACTGTATATATATATATATGTGTATGTATATATATATGTGTGTGTATATATATATATATATATATATATATATATATATATATATATATATATATATATATATATATTTATGTATGTGTGTGTCTCTGTAAATATATATATATATATATATATATATATATATATATATATATTCAACAAAATGTATAAAAAAATGTTATGCATTTCACCTGCCTAGATATACTGTATCTTAAAATTGACAAAATGCGCATAAACTTTTAAACATATTTGCAGAGTACTTTGTGAAACATTGTTTTTTCACATGTGTCCCTTTTACTATAATATATCGTGTCATATCGTATTTTTTATTTATTTCATGGTATATGGACAGTTCGGTACAGACTACCACATCTAGATCTTTCGTTGCCTTAAATGAAAATTTAGTCTGTGTTGCTTGTTTGAATTTGTCTTAATATTAAATTGCCATGTGTATCAGCAATTAGTAATTCCCTGTACCTGTTATTGCAGAAATAGCCTGAGTTTGGATGATATCCGGTAAGTATCTGCTAGCATGATACAATAAATGTCCCTTGAAGCCACCATTTTAACTCCACGCTTTGAATAACTGCCTTTGCTTGATAAAGCAATATTTAATACTGCCTTTCTAACAAAAAGAACAACACTAAGAAATCACTGTATTTTACAATTTATTTAAGATTGAATGAAATTTGTCTTATATTGCCCTTTATAATTATATCGAGTAGCGGTTTATTTTCTGTAAACAGTTGAGTGTTCATTGCTTTAAGCTTTTCAGGTAAAGGTTACACAACTATATACACTTTTTTGTAGACAGTGTTCTCAGTGGGAGTTTATATACAAAGCAAGTATCTCTTCTTTTCTCTGTCTTCAGCAACATAATTTGCATATCAAAGTTACTGTAATATGTTTCTTAGTAGGAGCTATTATAATAGCAAGTGTCTCTTCTCTATCCTGTCTTCAGCAACATAATTTGTATATCAGAAGTGTCTAAAAATCCTTCCATCTTCTGACACTACATATTCAGAAAAGGGTCATAGGCCAGCTGGAGTCCATCACAATAGTCATAAGATGTAAGGCAGGAACAACACCTGGATATTGTTACCAGTCCATCCCAGAGTAAACACACACACCCCCACGCACACACTGGGGCCAATTTAGTAATGCCTAGTCCCCTAACCAGTGATTTTTTTTTTATTTTGGAAAGAAGCTGGATCATCTGGAGGAAATCCACATGGACTCAGGTGAGAACACACAAATGCCATGCATGGAGCACCTGGGATGTGATGTGAATTCTGGTCTCCTTGCAGCAAGGCAGCAGTGCTACCACTATGGCACTATGCTGCCCATGTTTTAAAATCAACCGTTAATTCTTCATTCAATTGCTGCATTGTTTCTATGCAGATTAGAAATAGAAAATTCATTGTGGAACATTTCAGCTATTTTCAGAGCTGACAAAAGTTGGTGCAAGGCAAGTGCCAACTGTGGCCTGATGCCAGTCCACTCCAGGGCACACTTATTTTCAGCCATCCTTGCTATTCACCAGTCCAATTGAGGAACCCCCATTCAATCTCATATTAATTTGCACTGTCAGATAAAAACCTGTGTCATCAGAAACAAAAGTAAGTAAAAATTCTAGTATGCTTAATATGAAGATTACATCTTTTACCTAAACTGCATCTGCAAAACTGCAAAATCATAGAAGGTCCTAGTGCAAAAGGCAGCTGTACTTCACTACACTAGCCCCCACACACCCCGTGCCCTAATTTTGAAGCTGTTGATGAACTGTAATTAAATGCTTGTGTATATGAAATTTTCAAAGTACAAAACATTTGATGTGTAGACATATTAAACATCACACAACATTGTTTATTTTTTATATAAACAAACATTGCAAGAAGTATAATTTAATATTTCTTAAGAAGTGTACCTAAACTTAGCTTTTAATCCTCTTTCAACTAGAATATCACCATTATGTAGAAAAACTGTGACAGGACACTAGCATAGAATGTTCAAGTTCTCTAAAGTCAGTGAGCTGGAGCAAATGTATTTATGCACTACAGAACAAAGACACAATATTCATTGCTGACAATTTCTAATATGCGCATATGGTAATAAGTTTAACCTTTCATAGACAAGAAGCATATATTTATTGTTTTACATGTCTGTGAGAAACTGGGTGACTTTGTATAAGGTACTTAAAACATATACTTAAATGTAAAAGACCTACAATATTTTCCGTCTTTTAACTTGAAAATAAAAATGAGAAATTTGTTAAGATTTTCACATGTTGAGCTGGCTGTGAGACTAACTAAAGGAAAACATCCAAAATTATGATGTAGCTCTAAGGCTACATCAAATTTAATTTATCTTTTTATTAATACCTAGGGACAACAGTGCATGTTCAAAACATACTGTACCTATACCTGCAGCTTTGTGAAATAATAAGAAGTGATGCACAGATACAACAAAAACAATACAAACTCACTTTAAAGAAGCAGTAGTTCTTTTGTAGTCAAGTTATCTGGTGTGAAATAATTTAGTTGATGTTTTCCTGATCTTAAGTGTTTTTTTTTTTTGTTTGTTTTGTTTTGTCTTACCTGCCAAATACATTCCAATACTGAAGGGTAAGTCTAGTCAGCTTAAATACTGTTATTATACTTTATAAAGTGGAACAAAATAAGGCGTATAAAATAAATAGATTATAGGATCCTTGTTTCTTTTATTCAATTTAAATAAAAGTCAGCAAATTTAATCACCCATAAAACTGTTGGAGCAGAATTCAGTACTAAATAATTTTATTTTTGGATTTACCTTAGTGTAAAATGAAAGAAGACACATGAAAAATGTTTGTGGGAAAGTCATATAACTGACATATTATTGTTAGTTTTTACCAAGCTGGTAACTAATAAATGATTACTCACATGCTACACTTTCCACTTAGCACTATTAAGCTTAGCTAAATCAGTAAGTGTAAAATCTTAAAAACTAGCAGGAGAGCATTATTTCATTTTGTCACCATGCACAAATGATAGGGTCTACAAAATCAACACTAGTTAGGGTTGGCCATCAGAATAAGATTAATCTAAAGAAATATTCTGTAAAATATTTTGGTTTATCATTGTTGCTGTTGGGGCATTTTACTGTTGCCTGAATCCTTGTTAAGGTCAATGACATTGTAAACTATGTTAATTACCTGGGTATTCTGAATATAAGCCTGGTTGCCTCAGCTAGAAAAGTAAGTTTTTTGCAGATGGATGTTATAGCCTGTTACTATCTTGACATGAACAAAGAAATGATTTACTCAATGCAGCATTTTTTCATTAGCTTTCACACTTATTGGATATATGCGGTTAAGTTGAAGATAGCAGTTAATAGACATAAACCTGAGGATATCAACAGGCACAGAGAAATTGTCTTTTATCCATTCTAGAGGAGGCTGCTTCAAGTGCCAGGCATAGATAATCAATCCAGTAATATGACATCTGTTTCATAAATAAAAGAATGTTTGTTGTTCAATAATACAGTACTTGTTTAGGAGATAATTGTATTAGAATAAAAGCTTACTGGGTGTAATATATAGTGGATAATCTTTACTATATATTTGACACTGGCTGTTTGTTCATCCAGAAGTTTGTGAACCTAAATTTCCTGTGTCAACAGTGTATGATTAATTTGTTTGACTTTGTATTCAGTCCTATTTATTTTAGATATACTTTGAAAGTAAAAATTGAGATAAAAGAAAATGAATTATAATTTATTATAGCTTAAGTTCCAAATGAATTATTTTTATAAGCCCTCTTTGTTATTAAGGCAGTATTAATACTTAATGGCAGCATGAATTACGGAAGAGAAAAAATATACAACAACTGCTAAATTGTTAGTGGCTGCTGAGCACCCCTGCTTGCAGATGCATTCTTTGACCTAATATCTGTTTCTCATTTTTCACAAATGGGCACTGCGCTGGATATCTGTGTTTTTGTGTTTTTTTTTCTTTAAAAAACATTAGCACTGGAAAGGATTATATGCAGGGGTGCCTCGAATGTTCATCCATAGCACAAGCCACCATGAAACCAGGGTCATCATCTGCATCTGTTTTCCCTCATGTCCAGTCAATTCTAACACTCCCATCTGGCATTTTTCCTTCTCTCCCTGCTACTTTAAAGTAAGTCAGGGTCCTTTACAAACCATGTGCCTGTTTTAGTCCTGCATGTTACTTTGTAATAGGCCCCCACATAATTCTGTGTGTTTTTGTGTTTGCTTAAGCATGTTCCACTGTTTTCAACTAACATTTTATAAAGCTGTTTATTTTGTATGCATTTGTGTTACACGTTTTAGAGCAGTGTGCTGACTTTGTTTAATTGTAAATTATTATCTTATTATGAGTTGCACCATTAAAAATAATAATTTAGAAAATGTTTACGTAAATTATATTTATTTAACACAATTATGTCCCATTTAGGTTGCACATAACATTTTGTTTATATAGAGAGGAAATTGTTTCTAATTACTAACAGTTTAAAATAATGCAGTTCTCAATTTATTTTCAGTATTATTCATATTGTGAAATATTAAGAATGACCATTTTTAAAATGTAAAACATGTGATTAGTATTAAATAAGTGGGAAGAGGTGATGCAGGGCAGGATCATACTGTACCCAGGTCTACTAGAGAATGTTTTTAGGCATTTTTCACTGTGCATAAGGCCTTTGAGCGTTTCTGTGTTTTTTTTAAATACTACTAGTGCTGAATGTAATCCTGTACTTTGAATTGTTTTACATGTTTGTTTTATAAATAAAGGTATTTTTTAGGTTTAAAAGCACATTCTCTTCTACTAAATAATGAAATATTATATAGTTTTATATAACATTAATGTTTGGTTAAGTATATCTTTTCAGAAGCCATTTATTTTAGCAGACAACCTTGAAGACTTTAAGTCACAAGTCCTTATCAGAGACTTACTAAGCTTCCCTGACTAAATCAATTAACTTTTCAATTCATCCTGTTGTAAATCAACATAAACTGATATACTGTTGTGTTTCATAATTTGTTGTATTCAGATTTTCCAGTTATTTCTTTAGTTTACTCAACTGAATAAATCCTTCAGAGTCTTGTATTTTTTGAAATATATCAAGCCAGAGCTGTTTTCTTTAATAGGAAATAACTGCATTGATAAGATTGTGCTGTCGAAATCCTCTGATATCTGTCATTCCTTACTCTTTGAAAAACATAAGCAATATTTGTTATATTTTTTACATATTACTTTTGAAATGGATAGGTTTTTTTTTTGGCTGCTACTTTCTATTTAGGTTATAAATTCTTAATTTGTGCTGCTCAGGTTGCTTTCTTAAATAATATAAATTAAATTAAATAACACAGAAGGTAAACAAATTATGTTTAGTAGGGAAAGATATAAGGATAATAGTTTCTATAAGAAGAATTCGAGAATAGAACTTATTTTTCTGATGTTCATTTGAATATGTCAGATTTATTCATTGTCAAAGTAGTTTTTTTTAAATACAAGCAGTATTTTATACAGAAAAGAATATACACTAAAAATTGATATTTAAAGAGTAATGGATAACAGTACCTCGGTTTTCTTGTTTTATAAATATTTCAGAACCAAGATATTTTTGGGCACAGTTAATATTGCAAACATGGTTTACACTTTATGAGAAACTCAAATAATATAACTAGCACAAAAAAGCTAAATTATACAGTTTTCAACCATTTATTATGGCCAATATTTACTTTTTCTAAATGCATGGAATTGAATTTGCATTGAATCAACATCAGGTAAGTCTCACCTACCAGCCCCGTACTTATATTTATTTTTTTAAATACTTAAAAAGTAATACATCTTTCATTACTAACATCTTTGCTTTGAATGTCCCATTTAAAAATAGTAGCATGTTCAGTAATTATTTTGTGTGTATTTTTTTTGGGAATCATTTTAGGAGTACTACTAAACGTGGAGAATCTTTTGGCATAAGCAGAATTGGTAATAAAATTAAGGGTGTCTTTAAAAGTACAACTCTAGAAGGAGCCATGCTTCCATCCTATGGTCTATCAGAAGGGGATGATGACTTGGTAAGTTTGATATAAATGACAGGATGGTTATCGTGTGTGTTTTTTTTAACATACATATATTTGACAACTGTGTTTTTTTAACATGTCTGAATTGTCCATTATCTTTCAGAAATACAGTAAAAATCCAGTTCACTCTATTCATTCCATCCCATAATGCAACAAAAATGAAATATGTAACGTTAGTTTTATTCTTAAATGAAAAAGCGGTGATCCAGAAAGAACAGACATTTTATGAATGACTTGTATGAAGTTTTGAAAAAAACCCTATCTGGCACACACTGACTACTGTTGCAATTTTTATTGACATTTGTTGCACCAAGGATCCTCAATGTAGAGATGATCCACTCCTACAAGTACTTGGGGGTCCACATTAGTGACAGGTTGGACTGAGCTCAGAACACAGATGAACTACTGTATATAAGAAAGGGCAGAGCAGGCTCTTTTTTCTTAGGAGAATGTGGGAAGTGACATCCTTCACATCAATCTGATTTAAAGGGCAAGCTTAGTTATGTGATGCACCGTGGACACCCTGAAGGTAGTGTCGTGGGGAAAAACTCATTCTCATCTAAAAGAAAACACTCCGATGTTTTGGATTAGCAATCAGAATAAGACTTTATTCTGCTGTCTCAGTTCAATGCAGTGAGCCCCTTAGTCTGGACTGCCCTCATATTTATTACAATTCCTATCCCTAAACAACCTTGCTTTGTACATTTTTCATTAGTATCTGACTCCTAAGACACTCCCTCATCCTGTTGGTTTGCTTTTTCCACCAATATTTCCTTATGCTCATTATGTATAATTACTTTCTATCCATCTCACGTCAATATTATCTTGACTCGAAGGCCACACTTGCCACCTGGCACATGCAATGACTATCATCTAATCACCGTATCATATTCACTTAATTAGTTTTCACATTCCTAGCCTTGGGCTCATAAATATTAGTGGTTTTCTAGTTATTTAGAAGAATAAAAAGTACAGGAATGAGCCTTTAATAATTAAATCCTAAATGACTTAAAGCTAGCTATTACAACTTGTTTCACTTTAATTTGATTGAGATTACTTTGATACATAGATTTAAATTATCTATAGTAGTAGCAAGGGAGAGAATATAAACAAAACTGCCATTATGAACAATGCTGCACATCCTCTTTCGAACACACTAATACTAAGCGCTTTCAACCAGATAATTGGTCAGTGTGTCAAGAAATGCTACTGGGGCTTCTTTATTCCAACAGTGATATGTCTGCATAATGCCTCACTATGAATGTGACAGCCAAGTCAGAGCTTTTCTTTCTTTTTAATTTTTTTGCTTTATACAGCGGGGGAAAAAAGTATTGTATGTGTCAACATTTTTCTCAGTAAATATATTTCTAATGGGGCTATTTACATTAAATTTTGACCAGATGTCGGTAACAAACCAAGTAATCCACACATACAAAGAAATCAAAACAAATAAGTCCATGAATTGAGTTATGTGTAATAAAGTGGAATGACACAGGGAAAAAATATTGAACATGTAATGGAAAGCTAAGAAACCAGCTGAAATCTGTCAGTATTTAGAAAGTGACCCTTAACAGTTTCAATTAATCAGCTGGGTTAGTCCTAATTGTTGGCCTATAAAAAGGTTTCTCATTATCAAGGTGTACAAAAGAAGCATTTCATGATGGGTAGAGGCAAGGAGCTCTCTCGAGACCTTTGCAACTTTATTGTTGCAAAACATACTGATGTAATTGGTTACAGACTTATTTCTAAACTTCTGAATTTTCCAGTGAGCACCATTGGGGCCATAATGCTGAAGTGGAAAGAAAGTTATTTCACCAAAAAGCGGCCACGACCAGGTGCTCCGTACAAGATTTCTGACAGAGGAGTCAAAAGATTAATCAGAAGAGTTGTCCAAGAGCCAAGGACCACTCGCAGAGAGCTTCAGAAAGACCTGGAATTAGCAGGTACAGTTGTTTCAAAGAAAACAATAAGTAATGCATTCAACCGCTATGGCCTCTATGCACGCTCATTGCGCAAGACTCCACTGCTTAAGAAAAAGCATGTTGAAGCTTGTTTAAAGTTTTCTGCACAACATTTGGATAAGCCAATGAAATACTGGACGAATATAGTCTGGTCAGATGAGACCAAAATTTAACTCTTTGGGTGTCATTGTACACACCCTGTTTGGAGGAGACATGGCACTGCACATCATCAAGGTGTTGTTTCTCAGCATATAATACTGGCAGACTTCATATAATTGAAGGAAGGATGAATAGAGAAATGTACTGGGACATTCTTGATAAGAATCTGCTGTCATCTACCAGGATGTTGAAGATGAAATGAGGGTGGACATTTTAGCAAGACAATGATCCCAAACACACAGCCAAGGAAAGTCTCAATTGGTTTCAGAGAAAGAAAATAAAGTTGCTAGAATGGCCCAATTGAATCCAATTGAAACTCAATGGGAAGAACTGAAGGTCAGAGATCATAGAAGAGGCCCCCGTAACCTTCAAGATTTGAAGACAGTTTGTGTGGAAGAATGAGCCAAAATCACAACTGAGCAATGCATGTGACTAGTTTCTCCATGCAGGAGGCTTACTGAAGCTGTCATTACCAACAAAGGCTTTTCTACTAAGTGTTCAATAAATTTCAGTATGCGTTTTCTATACTTATTCTCTGTGTCATTCCACATTATTACAAATAACTTAATTTATGGACTTATTTGTTTTGATTTCTTTGTGTGTGTGGATTACTTGGGTTGCTACCGACGTCTGGTGAAAATTTCATGTCAATATCCCCATTAAAACAATAACGTTGATGTGTTCAATACTTATTTTCCCCACTGTAGTCATTCCTGTGTGTGTTCAGTCCAAAGTTTGTGTGTGTATATTTATTTATTTATCTGTCTATTTATTTATTTAAAGAGCTTCTTTACAAAATCCCTGGGACAAATAAAGTTCTGTCTGTTTGTCAATTCATAGGTGTTTTTTTTAAAACATGATGTGTAAAAGAGGTTGTTAGTACCTCTCTGAGCTGTGGCTTTCATGTCTTCTTCAATATGCCAGTCTTGTTAGTCATTTGTTTTATATACAGTGGAACCTTGGTTTGCGAGCATAATTCGTTCCAGAAACGTGCTCACAGTTCAAAGCACTCGTATATCAAAGTGAATTTCCCCATAAGAAATAATGGAAACTCAGATGATTCGTTCCACAACCCAAAACTATTCATATAAAAATGATTAATACAAAATATAAAGTAAAAATACATAAAACAAATTAACCTGCACTTTACCTTTAAAAAGAATCATGGCTGGTATGAGTGAGTTTCTAAGCTCTTGTGGGATTCCACCCAACGGTACGACACGCGGAAGAGTGTCCCAAAGCAATCGCAGTCTCCCAGCGCTGTAGCAGTTCGCAATATAAGCATATCCAAAAAGATTGCAGACGCCTGCCGTCAATGGGTGATACAAGGAACATTATAAAGATCCCGCTACAATAAATAACCGCGCCGTTTCCCGTTCTGACGCTGAATAAAGCTGGTGTTGTTAAAGTACTGAGACTCCGCTTTGTGTTTTGGGGCGCAAGACGGGGACTCGCACTTCACAACACACACACACACAGTCACAATGCTGTATTAAACAGTATACGCTCATACGGCTGTTGACTATATAAGTGAGGCACGCAGACTCAGACTGAGAATAGGAGAGAGAGAGACACACACACACACGGCAAGAGAGAGAACAACAATCTGCTCAGTTGTGATCACATGATGCTCAGCAGATAAAGTGTATCCATACTACTCGTATTGCAAGACATCACTCGTTTATCAAGTCAAAATTTATTTAAAAATTTTGCTCGTCTTGCAAAACACTCGTAAACCAAGTTCCTCGCAAACTGAGGTTCCACTGTACTTAAAATAAAAGTAACATACAACATCCTTATGGTTCCTGTTTAGTGAATACTTTGTAATGTAAATGTATACATGCAGGAAATGCAACATGATATCTATTCATGTTTAACTACATCTTGAAATTGAGGATTTTATTATAGAGTGGGACCTTGCCTCTCCGTTAGGTAGAAGGTGCTACTACATATTGGGCATGTTTTCAGCTACAGTTAGAAGTGTTAACTATGGTTTCAAGTCATCTAAAATTAGAACTATTTTTACCTTAATGCTGCCATAGGTTTAATACCTTCCAGTCTTGACAATATATCCAAAACTGAAAGATTTGTTTTTGCCAGAAGCAGAGTTCGGTCTTGAAATTGTAATTATTAAAATATTTTTGTACCATACTTATTATTATAGCAAAAATCGTTCACAAAAAATTCTGAAAATGAATAAAAAAGGCATAGCTTCATCTTATATGATTTATTTTGAATACATTTTTACTTAAAAAATACGTTTGGTATTTTTAAAGTCAAACTTAGTTCTTCATGGTTATTCTGTATAATTATTTGCTACATGTCATTGCATTTTAAAGTGAAGTATATATTGTAAATTTACAAAAATAACTAGCCTGCTGTTTTTTCCTTCATAATGGAGGTAATGTGTACCAGGGTCCCAACATGAAAAAAGCTTTCACCCCTATCGAGTACATCAATTTCTCAAGCCAAAAATGTTGTCAGGGATTGATCCATGTCTTGAGACCACACATATATAGCAAAACAGTATATTCATATCATTTTAAATAGGAAAAAAGCAAAAGGCAACATATATTTGTAAGGTTTTGCTATTTTTAAAATGGTCTGCACTTCATTTCTCTGTTTTTCTTCCTTCAAAGCAACTGTCACACACGTGCGCATGGGAGGCAGCTAAAGGGCTTGAGTAAGGACAGTTCCGAGACATACCGGGATGTGGCAGAGTGCACTGACTCTTTTTCCCCCTTGCCTGCAGACCATTCACGGGAGATTCCACCTGGTCCTCTTGACGTCACTTCCGGGACCGAGCCAATGGAAGGAGACCTTGCCGGCTCTGGCCCCTGTGATGTCACGTCCGGGCTCGCACCAATGACAGAAGACCTCTATGAGCCCGACTCCTTTGACTTCACTTCCTGTGTTCCCCTTTAAAAGCCTCCACCTTTTCCCTATTCCCTCAGTTCTGTATTGGACTCGGTTTTGAGCACAGCAGTGCTATCATTTAAAAGACGATTTGCAGCCAGGATACCAAATTATATGGGTGGCTGCCCCAAACCTTGCTATGTCTCATTGTGAGTTTTGTGACACTTGCGTAGTCGGCAGGATGGAGAAGTCTCGGAGGAGAACGGGGCAGGACCTACAATATACCCAAGTGGGAGCGTACGGGGGCCGAGTTTTCAGGTGGGGAAGGTGTCCCGTGGTTCGGCAAGACCCGGTATGGACTCCGCTCTCGGCACGCTTAACCAGACAATCTAGAGAGGCCAGGGAGTGTGTGGGATGGGCTCACAGAGGTGGGCTGCTTCGGAGGGGGGAGACAAAAGAGGCTTACTGTATATCTTCCAATAGTAGCCCCGGCGTTTATTCAAAAAATTATTCGGACGGCCCAGAGTTTAAAAGAGACCGGCGGTTGTTGGAGACCTGCTATTATTTGCCTCACAGACGGAATGGTGATGGGTAAACGGGGTTCATTTGGCAGTAAAATACGGTATGGTACCGTATTTACTGTCACAAAATGTAGGCAACAACACTGGATGAACATTTCAGGATTTAATGAAATTATCAGTACAGCAGTATGGTCTTATTAAAGCAGTATACGGTATTACTGTAAGCATGAAAAACAGGTACGGTAGACGTCAACTTTCTTGGCAATGATGCCACCAGCACTGACCTGCACCAGTCCGAATTTCGCACGAAAGCGCTCATCAGCCCGACAAGTCCCCTGCGGAACATAAGGAAATGCAATAAGCTCCGAACTCACGCATATACGTATACATTACGACATGAGACTGGATAAGATACAATAAAGTACAGTACTTACCATCTACTCGTCTGAATAGGTAATGATTGCTTTGTTATTTGTGAGTTCTTCATCTTCCTCTTCTTGTGATGGCAATACAGGTACTCCCATTGCTTGTTGTCGCGCAGTAATCAGTTTTGCACTCCCAGCATGGCATGGCTGGCCCTCCTTAAAGCAGTGGATAAGATGGTCCTCAGATCCATCGCATGCATTGATGATTCCACAATCCTTGAAGGATTTTCTTATCATTTCTGGGGTGATTTCTTGCCAAGCTGATATTATCCACGTTACTAACAAACGCTGTGCCGGCGCTTTCAAATTTCCGCCAGCTGTAAACCCCTTATCTTCTTCCCCTGCCATTTAATTATCATACAACTCTCGAAGCTTGTCTTTGAGGGGCTTGTTCCAAACAACACCAGCAGGTTGGACGTACTTGGTGCAACCACCAGGGATAACTGCCGTTGACATTTTATATTTCTTCAACTCTTGTTTCGATTCCTCACTGATGTGACAGCGGTAAGCGTCCCAGACAAGAAGTCTCTTTCGGAAACAGAAAACACTGCAAACTTTCTGCAACCACATTATTGTTAATTCCTGATTCATCCATCCGTTTGTTGAGGTCGCTACCACAGCTTCTTGGACATCATGTAGTCTTGCCACTTCTCGCCCGAAATACAATAAACGGCTTCAATTTTGTGCCATCTGCTTTTGCTGCCAATGTGACAGTGAAATGAGATTTCTCGTTACCAGAAGTTTTTAATGTAACACTCCTATTGCCAGTTGATTCGACTGTTGTAGAACCGGGCATGTCGAACCAAGCAGATGTCTCGTCCATTCCAATGATTTCGCCATCCTCAACTCCATCTGCAGTTCGCTGATTGGCAACCCACATCACAAAAGAGACAAGCTTGTCAATAACTTGTTCTGGATCCTTCTGCGCCAGCGATGTCTTCTGACGGAGCGATAAATGATGGCGTTTCATAAATTTGTCAAGCCAGCCAGCACTGGCTACGAATGTTTCTTTTCCTTTTGAAGCATCATCAATCTCCGTATCAAAAATCCTCTTTGCTTTCGTGCGGTCCATTTTCCTGGAGACACGTGCACCTTTCAGTCTTTGTTTAATAATCCACGTTAACACCAGTTCATCTAATTCTTCACTCACTTTCTTAGCTCCTTCACCAGGCAATCGTTTACTTCTGGCACCTTTTTCTGCCGCCGTTTTCTCAATATCAGTCATCTGTTTGTGCCATTCTCGGATACGTTTTGGATCCACCCCAAAATGTCGTGCAGCTTCTTCGCCTGAATGTTCTTTTGCATATGTTACCACACAGTTTGAATGCTAAATCAAATGACCGTTTCCTTCCCATCGCTCACACTATAAACACGGGCCACAAGAACACAGTGACACGAACATACACCCGCACGACCCTTCCGAAGGCAAAAGTGTCAGTGGAGGTAAAGGTTAACAGGTCACCGAGGAAGAGGGTGCAGAGTTTTTCATGTGATCATGTACTGTCTGTCTGGCCACAATACAGCCCCTTCTTCCCTGGTCAAAGGAGAGGATTAATGTGTCGAAGATGGCATTTTCATGTTCTTCCCGCCACCTCTGCCCTCCCTGTGGGGTTATGATTGACGTGGAGACGAAAGGGCAAAATGTACACAAAGAAGTTTCTTTTTGACTTTCCCCCCCTCCTCGATAGTATCCGACGACAAAACATTATTGACACGAAAAGGTACTTACTGTATGATTCACTGCAGGAGGGCGGTAGCCAGGTGGTACGAAAAGAGGATTAGCATACGAAAAAGGCGGTGGGTCATTGGAGATTGGCGTTTACTATAGACCGGCGCTTAAAGGAGACCGGCTACTATTAGAGACCGGCGTCTATTTGTCGCGCCATCTTTTCAAACCCGGCGTTTATTGGAAACGAGCGTCAATAAGAAGCCGGCCAGTACTAGAAGATATATACGGTACTATGCTGTTTTGGAGGAGAGTGCCCGCCTCCCTGTGAAACCAGAGCCCCAAGTACCACCTAGGGGTGCCCCAGACTGGCAGGTGGAAAAAGTAAAAAAGTGAAGGTTGGACCCAGAGCGGCCGACCTTCAAACAAGCCTGGTCCTTCTGGCCAATGGTAGGGCAGTGGCTGCGGCCATTTTGAGAACAAGCCCTACCACATAATAGAGCAGTTAGCTTGCTATCTATTCCTGAAAGCGCTTCCCCATGGCTCCACCCAGCCGGTCTGGGGCAAGCAGTTTAAGAACATGGCAGAACTCATAGAGCTTCTGGAGACACAAAGGGAGGCCTCACACTCTGGGGGAGCAGAACTGTCCCTTTGTCAAACTCAGCTGGAGTACGTCCCAAGTACAACCCGGAGTTTGTATCGGCGTCCCCGGAGCCGTGGCCGCACAAACCACTTGCAGGCAAGGAGGATTGCAGGTGGAGGACGAGGAGGGGTTGGTGTGCTCTGGCTAATCCATTGGCGGTCCCACATACTGGCATGGTGATCGTCAACAGACACAAGACCACAGCCTTATTTGATTCCAGTAGCAACATTACCATTATTGCCTGCCGGTTTGTGCTGCCGCAACAGTGGTTAATGATTAAAACCAGTATAACCTGTGTCCACGGAGACATCTGTTGGTACAGCTCCACTGCTTGTGTCATCAGTTACGGGGGATCGGTACAAAAACTAACCGTGGCCGTCCATCTGAATCCCGCACACCTGCTGATACTAGGGCGGGACTGGTCTAATATTAAAAGCGGCGAGACACATACCACTCCTGGGGTTAACTTGGGCCTAGTTATGGACGGGGATGAGCCATCTCAAGCTGCCTCCACGCCGTGTAATCAGCCGGTGGAGAGAGACGAAGCGGCAGCCCTGAGTGACATGGCAACTCCCGGACCGACACGTCATCCACCGGTGCCGCGGCAGAATGGGAGGCAGCCACAACCCTTGAGGTCGACGCCGACCCTCTCTCCCTCTTGCGGTTTCAATTTAGAGAGACACCGGCTTCATTTAAAAGGGAGCAGTGGAATGACGATTCCCTGAAGTTTGCAAAAAAATGCAGTGGTCCTAGTCAACGGCCAGCGCACTAACCAGCCAATGCCACAGGGTCCTGACTTTGTGTTGGAAAATGACCTTTACTGTCAGGTAGCAGTGCATGATGGGCAAGAGAGACGGTTACTGTTGATTCCACGGATCTTTCGGCGGCAGGTCTCTGAGTAAGCACACGCCCACCTCCTAGGAGGCCATTTGGGCACCGAGAAAACCCTGGAGCGGATCAAGCTCCACTTCTACTGGCCGGGTATCAATGAGAAGGTTCATCGCTTTTGCACTTCTTGCCCGGAGTGTCAACTGCGACAAATTCCTAGGAGGGATCGTGCTCCACTCATTCCTATTCCCCTGATTGATGTTCCCTTCCACAGAATTGGGTCGATTTAGTTGGACCCCTAGAGCCCTCAGCCCGAGGACACAAGTACATTTTAGTTCTTGTGGATTACGCTACCAAATACCCTGAAGCTGTTCCGTTGCACTCAGCTACTTCCAAAGCCATCACACGGGAATTACTAGGGGTCTTTTCACGTGTGGGCATCCCCAAAGAAGTCTTGACAAACCAGGGGACACCCTTTACCTTGGAGATGTTCAAGGAGACTGCCAAGTTACTGAAAATAAAGCATTTGAAGACCATGGTATATCACCTTCAAACCGACAGTTTGGTGGAGAGGTTCAACCATACTCTCAAACAAATGCTGCGTAACGTGGTCAGCGAGGATGGAAGGAACTGGGATCAGCTCCTCCCCCTCGTCCTTTTTGACTATCGGGAAGTCCTTCAGGCATCCACGGGGTTCTCCCCTTTTGAATTACTGTATGGGCGACAACCCCGGGGCATATTGGACATCCTAAAAGAAGGATGGTAAGAAGAGGCTCTTCCCTCTACAAATATATTAGAATATATCACGCAGTTACGCGATAGATTTGGTAAGGTTCGGCCTCTCCTTAAAAAGCACATGGAAAAAGCTCAGGCAGCACAGGTCCGTTATACGACCATAGCACATCTCTCTAGGAGTTTCGCCCGGGAGATTGAGTCATGGTCCTAGTACCTACCTCCCACTCTAAGTTACTTGCCCATTGGCAAGGTCCCTACGAAGTTAAGGATAGGAAAGGGCTCAACTATCTGGTGAGTCAACCTAATCGTTGGCCAAGGGAGCGGGTTTATCATGTAAACCTGCTGAAACCGTGGAAGGACAGGGATCCCGAACCCTCCTCCGGTCAGCCCCGCTCACTCTTTGCTCACCCGGCTAGCCTTAACTTTGGTGCGGATTTAAGTCCCAGACAATGATGGGAGCTCGAAGCAGTTATCCTGTCTGTCCTGGAGGTAGTGAATTAAAGTCCCGGACGGACCTCTCTGGTTGAGCATGACATTGTGACAGATCCCGGGTTATAGTCCAAGAACGTCCGTATCGGCTTCCTAAGGCAAAAAGGGCTGAAGTGGAGCTTGAGATGAAACACATGCTGGAACTACGTGTAATCGAGGAAAGTCATAGTCCCTGGTCCAGCCCTATTGTGTTAGTCGCTAAGCCTGACGGGAGATGGAGGTTTTGCAATGACTTCTGTCGGCTTAATCAAGTCTCCCAATTCGATGCTTATCCAATGCCATGAGTGGACGACCTCCTCGAGAGGCTTGGACAGGCTCAATATTTGAGCACACTGGACATGACAAAGGGGTACTGGCAGGTTCCTTTAACGGACTCCGCGAAGGTTAAGACCACGTTTAGCACCCCTAGTGGACACTGGCAGTATCATGTCCTTCCATTTTGGTTACACGGGGCTCCAGCTACCTTCCAGCGTCTGGTGGACAAAATGCTCAGGCCTCATAACTCGTACAGTGCTGCGTACCTGGATGACATGGTCATCTGTTCCAGCGCATACAGCAGGTAAAAGCGGTATTGCGGACATTTGGTAAGGCCGGACTTCGTATCAACCCCAAGAAATGTTTCTTCGGATTGAGCGAAGCCAAGTATTTAGGCTACCTGGTGGGTCGGGGTACTGTGAAACCACAGTGCTCCAAAGTAGATGCTATTTGGAAATGGCCCCCTCCGCGAACCAAGCGGCAGGTCCAAGCCTTTCTCAGGTTAGCGGGATACTACCGCCTGTTTGTGCCCCAGTTCTCAGAGAGAGCGGCGCCCTTGACTGATTTGACAAAAAAGAGAGCCCCGAACATTGTGGAATGGACTGAAAAGACAGGTGCTGCATTTAGTGACTTGAAACAGGCCCTTACGTCCGCACCTATTTTGAAAGCTCCTAACATTTCCTTACATATTATCCTCCAGACGGACAATTCGGACGCAGGCCTGGGGGCAATGTTGAGCCAAAACGTCAATGGTGCGGATCATCCCATTATGTTCCTGAGCCAGAAGCTGTTGGACCGGGAGACCAGGTATGCGGCGGTGGAGAGAGAGTCTTTGGCAGTTAAATGGGTGATTACTCAGCTGAGGTACTACCTGCTGGGCTGGGAATTCACCCTTGTCACGGACCATGCTCCTTTACAGTGGATGGCCCTGCACAAGGAGTCAAATCCGCAGGTCACCATGTGGTTTCTTCATCTCCAGCCATACAAGTTTCACTTGTTCATCGTTGGGGCACTCTTCACGCCAACGCTGATGCCCTCTCTCGGGTTCACAACCACTTGGTCAGGGTCACCTGACCCAAAGGGTCTGGGGTGGGGGGGGGCCTTGTCACACACGTGCGTGGGAGGCAGCAAAAGGGCTTGAGTAAGGACTGTTCCAAGACATACCGGGATGTGGCAGAGTGCACTGACTCTTTTTCTCCCTTGCCTGCAGACCATTCACGGGAGATTCCACCTGGTCCTCTTGACGTCACTTCCGGAACCGAGCCAATGGAAGGAGACCTTGCTGGCTCCGGCCCCTGTGATGTCACGTCCGGGCTCGCACCAATGACAGAAGACCTCTATGAGCCCGACCCCTTTGACTTCACTTCCTGTGTTCCCCTTTAAAAGCCTCCACCTTTTCCCTATTCCCTCAGTTCTGTATTGGACTCGGTTTTGAGCACAGCAGTGCTATTATTTAAAAGACGATTTGCAGCCAGGATACCAAATTATATGGGTGGCTGCCCCAAACCTTGCTATGTCTCATTGTGAGTTTTGTGACACAACCTTTCAGGTTTCAAGGATTGGATTCACCTTGGAAAGTCCTCGCCAAGCCTTTATATTGAATAATTATGCTCAGATATCAATTGCTGACTCGGTTCTGTAAAAAAGTCACAGTTATGATTGTTTATATTATTTCACAAAGATATTGGCCACTTGCACTAAAATGATAATGCACACATGTGCCTCAGTGTCTAGCAAAAGAAAGACTGCAATCAAAATACAAGAACTGAACAGACATTTTAGGTATAAATTTAATTTTAATCAGGTTCATGCTTTGTACAAATGTTTTAGCACAGGCAGATTGGTAGTGCAGAGATGTTGTTCCTGCCTCACAGTGCCATGGTCTACATGAAACTTGCATGGTCTCTTTTTGTGTTTTCTGATTTATTGGTATCAGTGAGTGTCATTGATTGAGTTTACTCACTGAAAAATGTCCTGGGTTCTTTTGTTGCCATATCCTAAGCAAGAGTGATTCCTCATAAATTAAAAACTGATAACTGGTTTGTGGTAATCCAGACAGTTTCATTGTGGTTGGGCTCTATTGCATTCTTCCTTGTTCATTTTCTGAATATTTTTTTTATTGTACGTGTACATGATACACCACAGAAAGTGTGATGTGCAGGTGGCTTGGCACTTTCAAAAATGTATACCATGTAAAATAACAAGACAGAATATACTAGATGAGAAGTAGGCACTCTAGGAAACAATGATCATCTGATTTAAGCGCTCTTCTCTCTGTTGTTACAAGCCACTGCAGAACAAACAATAACTGCTCAAGAAAATAGTACCAAGAGTCTGTAATAAAACTTATAATTTCTGGTTTACTCTGGATGTCGCAAGTATTTCATACGCTTTTTAAATTTATGTATTTAAACACATTGGTACCGGGTACCCATTATCTCCATTGTAAAATGAAAGAGCTGGGCAGTTTATTTTTTAAAATTTACAAAATATACTTCACTTTAGAACGCAATTTCATGTGTCAAATTAATGTGTACAGTTGTGAAGAAATAATTTTGATTTTAAAAATACTCAACTTTCCCTTTAATCCACTGTATTTTAAAGCAGTTATTGTGCAATTTTGCTTTGATGCAGGTTGAAGAAGCAATAATGGTGCTTGAAGATGACTCACCTGTAGAGGCTATAAGCACCCCTAGCACTCCTCGTAACCTTTGTGCTTGGAAGATAACCATTCCATATGTGGACTTTGATGACATCAAGAAAGAAAGAATTCCAGTGTTTTGCATTGATGTAGAGAGAAATGACAGGAAAGCAGGTAAATGCAATATTACATTCTGTTTACTAGTACAAGTAAAGTTTACATGACTTCATTGGATTAAAATATTTGTCTTGGTACAATAGTTGAGCTTTTATGACAAGTGTTATTTTTCTATTACATCCTTATGCTACATTTGCCATTTATCTGAGGCTTTTACAAACTGCAGTTTATAAACATGTGGCATAAATAGATATATATTTTTGTTTCATTTATTTTTTGAAAGACCGTCCAGATGTCATGTGTTATGCTTCTGTCAAGCAATATTAAGTTTTCTTTATTATGCTGTTTCAAGAAGTGTCTGCCTCTTACCATATTTTCTCCTGTTTCTTCAGTCTACTGCACTTTATAAAGGGAATGATTTACAGTATTTCTTCTGTGTATTTTTTAATTCTTTCTACTTTCTTCAGTATCTAAATCGCCAATCAATTATTGTTTACATGGATTTTATGTTTCTCTCATATTTGGATGAATTGGTTAAAAAAATTACTGCATCTACACAGTAGTGGTTAGAGCTGCTTACTCACCAGCTTCAGAAGAGTGGGTTTGAGACCCATCCTGGGAGCTTGCACCTTCTCTCTTTGTCCCCTGTTCATCTTGCATCCTAAACATTTGCATGACCATTTGATGACTTTAGACTTTAGCAAGTGCTCAGTCTTGGACTGGTAGTCCTTGCTTGATTGCTTACTTACTGACGTGTTCCTGATGCTTCCAAAGTTGCCTGTTGTTCCTTTGACACTGTATACGTTCTTTTGCAGTCAGTTACGATTGAAAGAAGCTGCACCTATTTCTATGTTAACTGTATTTCTGTCTTGTGTTTGTGAGGTATGCAATTTAAGTTTTGAGGTTCAAGAAGTTTTTGCAAGGAGAATGTTAACTGAACGTTACTGTAGTGTATTTTTGTCCAGCTGACAGATATAAAAGGAGTTTGTTTATTAATTTAGGCCCTGGTAAGTGTTAACATGTATTAAGATGCATTAAATATATGCATTAAATACAAAAAAGAAGTGGTTCTGCTGCAGTTTAAACTATTTCATAATTTGAATTTACTGTAGAAAAAAACCTTTACTGAGATCATTTGTCGTTTTGAAGAAGCAGTGGAGGGGAAAAGGTGAGCCTGGCACTCATTGATGCAGACTGTCTTTTTCCTAATTCGTTTGTCATTTTCAGAGGCTGAGAACTTCAAAATGAAGCTCAATCTTAAGAGATGGGTCTAACTCCAGCCTGCAGTGTCAATGACGTAGGTCAGGTAGTACCCACAACATCAGTCATAAAATGCCTTTTAAGTCATATAACCCTCCCTCAACCCGAATCTTAACCAGAGTGTAACAGGGCCCTAATCTTAAGCATAGTGTAATGTGATGGACGTTTTGCGACTGATGTCGAAGGCATTACACTGTTGACCTCATAGGTACTTCGGTCTGCAATTACAGTCTGTCGAATCACTAAGAAACAAAAAGAATGTACTGAAATATACAAATGGAAGAAGCTTCCAATAATCTGTTCTGGCACTTGTTTCTTTTCAGTGGCTTCCCCATACTCTTAACATTAGAATCCCTGAAGCCTACAAAAAAAACTTGTAATCCCAGCATACACCTTAAATTCCTCCAAACCTCTCTATCAGCACCTTTTGCTTTTTTAAATGTGTTGATCAGCACAATCAGCAAGCAGCCTGCTGTCCCATCCCCGTGAGCTCAACTCTGGCAAAGTTCTCACAGCTCAAGCAAAGTCTTCTTATCTACATGTGAGGTGCCTGGAGTTGTATAGGATAAATAATACAGTACATCATTTGGAACATATGCATTTCATGTGTGCTCCATGTCTACAACGATCTATGTAATGTAGGATGACAGGAAATGCGAGAAATGCAAGAAATCTTGAACACATACCTAAAACAGAAACTTTTTTCATGTTATAGTACCGTATATCTTCCAATAGTAGCCCCGTCGTTTATTCAAAAAATTATTCGGATGGCCCGGCGTTTAAAAGAGACCGGCGGTTGTTGGAGACCGGCTATTATTAAGCCTGCATGAGACGGAATGGTGATGGGTAAACGGGTTCATTTGGCTGTAAAATACGGTATGGTACCGTATTTACAGTCACAAAATGTAGGCAACAACACCGGATGAACATTTCAGGATTTAATGAAATTATCAGTGCAGCAGTACGGTCTTATTAAAGCAGTATACAGTACGGTACTACCGTAAGCATGAAAAACAGGTACGGTAGACGTCAACTTTCTTGCCAATGATGCCACCAGCACTGGCCTGCACCAGTCCAAATTTCGCACGAAAGCGCTCATCAGCCCGACAATTCCCCTGCGGAACATAAGGAAATGCAATAAGCTCTGAACTCACGCATATACGTATACATTACGACATGAGACTGGATAAGATACAATAAAGTACTGTACTTACCATCTACTCGTTGTCTGAATAGGTAATGATTGCTTCGTTATTTGCAAATTCTTCTTCATCTTCCTCTTCTTGTGATGGCAATACAGGTACTCCCATTGCTTGTTGCCGCGCAGTAATCAGTTTTATCAGGATTAACGTGTCGAAGATGGCATTTTCATGTTCTTCCCGCCACCTCTGCCTGTGGGGTTATGATTGACGTGGAGACGAAAGGGCAAAATGTACACAAAGAAATTTCTTTTTGACTTTCTCGCTTCCTCGATAGCATGCGACGATAAAACATTTTTGACATGAAAAGGTACTTACCGTATGATTCACTGCAGGAGGGTAGTAGCCCAGGTGGTACGAAAAGAGGATTAGCATACGAAAAAGGTGGTGGATCATTGGAGATCGGCGTTTACTACAGACCGGCGCTTAAAGGAGACCAGCTTCTATTTGTCGCTACATCTCTTCAAACCCGGCGTTTATTGGAAACGGGTGTCAATAAGAAGCCGGCCACTACTAGAAGATATACGGTACTAACGAAAACATTTTGACATTAAGTGTATAATGTTTGAAGACTGAAGTCCAAATATCAAATAAACAATTCCACAAAAGGTACACGCATAACAAAACAAATGCACTTTTATTCAAGAATATAACCCAAAGAAACAGAAATTGGGTTATGGTACAACGCTGACACAACCGCTTGAGTGGTGCAGTGGTAAGAACTTCTGACTCATAATCAAGAAGTTGCGTGCTCGATGCTGGCCACTACCCAGAATTAACGTTTTGAGAAGTCAGCTGCTCTTATTGTTACTATTATACAATAAAAACATACATTTCATTTGAGTCTATAACAACCGGTGTAAATTTATGTTACTTGTAAAGGTTAGTATTATTTTTTTTTTTATTCAGTTTTATTCTCTCAGTCACATTCATACTCCTTCCGATCTGACACTGCTGTTTTCAGATAAAGACGTGCTATAACAGAGGTGAACTCAGATGAGGATGAGGGTTCTACATTGAAGAAAGAGAACAGAAGCCCTCCCCGCAGGAAACGCCCACTCACACATAAGAATAACACAGCTGCACCAGGCATGAAGGCAAAAGATGGCTCCGTTTGGATGCAGCAAGAAGTTGGGCGTCATCCTACCAGTCAGTCAGCCTCACATGTGTCCTTCAATGAAACAGCAGGACTTACAGAGCTCACCAGTGTATTGTGCAAAGTTCCGTTTGTGATTATCTTCCATGATGGTCTTTATATGAAAAACATTTATATGTTACTTATATTAAAGGCCACATCAGCCAGTCCTTATTCAACCCACTATATCCTAACACAGGGTCATGGGGGTCTGCTGGAGCCAATCCCAGCCAACACTGGGCACACGGCAGGAACAAATCCTGGGCAGGGCACCAGCCCACCGCAGGACACACACACACACACCAAGCACAATTTAGGATCGCTAATGCACCTAACCTGCATGTCTTTGGACTGTGGGAGGAAACCGGAGGAAACCCACGCAGACACGGGGAGAAGATGCAAACTCCACGCAAGGAGGACCCAGGAAATGAACCCAGGTCTCCTTACTGCGAGGCAGCAGCGCTACCACTGCGCCACCATGCTGCCCTTAAAAGCCACTTCAAATGTTATTTATTTACTTATCTTCCTTCAGCGTAAAGATACAAGTAGACTGCAGAGCTTCCTGTGTTTGATTGACATGAGCATGCTGACAAAGTACATGTGTAATGCCACTCCTTATTTAGGAAAAGATCAATTACATAAAGTGCAATGTAAGTTTACACCTGCAGCTATAGACAGGTCAGTACACGAGTGACTCTCCATGCTACTGTTTAGATCAGACGGTGTATGTGCCCAAAAAAAAGAAGTCTGACTACATTCTCCAGTATGTGGGTGACTCTCCATGATAGATAGATAGATAGATAGATAGATACTTTATTAATCCAAAGGGGAAATTCACATAATCCAGCAGCAGTATACTGATACAAAGAAACAAAATTAAATTAAATAGTAATAAAAATGAAAAGAATTAAAATAAAATTAATGTTCGCATTTACTCCCCCGGGTGGAATTGAAGAGTCGCATAGTGTGGGGGAGGAACGATCTCTTTAGTCTGTCAGTGGAACAGGACAGTGACAAAAGTCTGTCACTGAAGTTACTCCTCTGTCTGGAGATGACACTGTTAAGTGGATGCAGTGGATTCTTCATGATTGACAGGAGTTTGCTTAGTGCCCGTCGCTCTGCCACAGATGTTAAACTGTCCAACTTTAATCCTACAATGGAGCCTGCCTTCTTAACAAGTTTGTCCAGGCGTGAGGCATCTTTCATCTTTATGCTGCCACCCCAGCACACCACGCGTAGAAGAGGGCACTCGCCACAACCGTCTGGTAGAACATCTGCAGCATCTTACTGCAGATGTTGAAGGATGCCAACCTTCTCAGAAAGTATATTCTGCTCTGAGCTTTCTTACATAGAGCATCAGTATTGGCAGTCCAGTCCAATTTGTCATCCAGCTGCACTCCCAGATATTTATAGGTATGCACCCTCTGCACACAGTCACCTCTGATAATCACAGGGTCCATGAGGGGCCTGGGCCTCCAAAATCCACCACCAGCTCCTTGGTCTTGCTGGTGTTAAGGTGTAAGTGGTTTGAGTCGCACCATTTAACAAAGTCTTTGATTAACTTTCTGTACTCCTCCTCCTGCCCACTCCTGATGCAGCCCACAATAGCAGTGTCATCAGCGAACTTTTGCGTGGCAGGACTCGAGTCATATTGGAAGTCTGATGTATATAGACTGAACAGGACCGGAGAAAGTACAGTCCCCTCGGCGCCCTGTATTGCTGCACACAATGTCAGACCTGCAGTTCCCAAGGCGCACATATTGAGGTCTGTCTGTAAGATAGTCCACAATCCATGCCACAAGGTGTGAATCTACTCCCATCTCAGTCAGCTTATCCCTAAGGAGCAGAGGTTGGATGGTGTTGAAGGCGCTAGAGAAGTCCAAAAACATAATTCTTACAGCACCACTGCCTCTGTCCAGGTGGGAGAGGGATCGATGAAGCATATAGATGATGGCATCCTCCGCTCCCACCTTCTCCTGGTATGCGAACTGCAGAGGGTCTAGGGCGGGGCGGACCTGTGGCCTCAGGTGGTGAAGCAGCAGCCGCTCCATGGTCTTCATCAGATGTGACGTCAGAGCAACAGGCCGGAAGTCATTCAGCTCACTAGGGCGTGATACCTTTGGGACAGGAGTGATACAAGATGTTTTCCAAAGCCTCGGGACTCTCCCCTGTTCCAGGCTCAGGTTGAAGATGCGCTGTAGAGGACTCCCCAGTTCCAACGCACAGGCCTTCAGCAATCGTGGCGATACACCATCTGGACCCGCTGCTTTGCTGGCACAAAGTCTTTTCAGCTCTCTGCTCACCTGGGCTGCTGTAATTGTGGGTGGGGATGTCTCACCTATGCTGGTATCAGCAGAAGGATGGTTGGAGGATGCAGTACTCGAGGTGAGAGTGGGTTACTGTGATCAAACCTATTAAAGAAGTTGTTCATTTGGTTTGCTCTCTCCACGTCTGTCTCGATTGCACCCGCTTGAGCTGCAGCCAGTGATAATCTTCATCCCATCCCACACTTCCTTCGTACTGTTTTTCTGCAACTTCTGCTCCAGCTTTCTCCTGTACTGCTCTTTCGCCATCCTGAGCTGGACTCGGAGTTCCTTCTGCACGCACTTCAGCTCATGCTTATCACCACCTTTAAAAGCCCTTTTCTTCTGGTTCAAAAGGCCCTTGATGTCACTTGTAATCCATGGCTTGTTGTTAGCATAGCAGCGTACTGTTCTTACTGGAACTACAATGTCCATACAGAAGTTGATGTAATCAGTTGTGCATTCAACAGCCTCTTCAATGTTCTCACTATGTGATCTCAGCAATATATCCCAGTCTGTAGTTCCAAAGCAGTCTCTCAGAGCCTGCTCTGCCTCAGGGGACCACTTCCTGAATGAGCATGTGGTTGTAGGTATCGCCCTCACTCTTGGTTTGTATTGAGGCTGAAGCAGAACCAGGTTATGATCTGCTGCTTTCCCAAGCGCAGGCAGTGGGGTGGCGCTGTATGCGTCTTTAACGTTTGCATATAGTAGGTCAATAGTCCTGTTTCCCGAGTTTTGATCCACATACTGGAAGAAGGCAGGTAATGTTTTATCCAGCGTTACATGGTTAAAGTCTCCAGCGATTAGCACAAGTGCCTCAGGGTGCTGCGTTTGTAACTTAGCAACTGCGGAATGGATGATGTCACACGCTATCTCTGCGTTAAGCGAGGGGATGTAAACAATAACAGCAATCACGTGTCCAAACTCTCTGGGCAAGTAATAGGGGCGCAGACTTACGGCCAACAGTTCGATGTCCCTGCAGCAAGTGGAGATTTTAACGTTTACATGTCCTGAGTTGCACCACTTTGTATTGACATAGAGAGCGAGTCGTCCTCCTTTTTTCTTTCCACAGGTACTTGCGTCTCTGTCCGCTCTAACTGAGCTAAACCCGGGTAGCTCCGTTAGCATCTGGGATGATAGACGTTAGCCATGTTTCACTAAAACACAGCAAGCTGCATTCTCGTAAGGTTCTGACATTTTTCACCAGCACAGCCAGTTCATCGATCTTATTTTGTAGTGAGTTTACATTTCCCAGGATCACAGAAGGCACCGACGGTTTATAACGCCATTTTCTCGATTTAATCTTATTTTTTATCTTTGCCCGCTCGGCTGCCCGATATCGTCTTCTTACCTCGTCAGGTAAATAAGGAACCACACCGGCATAAGCATTTCTTCTCAGTGCTTTAAGCTGACTTCTTGAATAGGCGATTCTCGGAGTGTAACAATCCATGTCAAATATTAAAAATGTGTAAAAAGTGTCCAGGGAGCAATTCCACATAAAAGAAAGTGGTAGAAGTGATCAGTGAGATAGAGAAAAATAGAGATAAAAAGGTAAAAAGATAAAGTCGTATACAGAGCTGCTGGAAAGGCTGCCACTCGGATGCGGCGCCGGAAATGAAAAAAAAAGTGTTTACATCTGACGGTTTATGTGCCCAAAAAAAGTCTGAAAGCATTCTCCAGTCCATGAATGACTCTCCATGCTAGTCACTGCCTGTGTCGATCAAACACAGGAAGCTCTGCAGTCTACTTGTGACTTGTGAGATATTTTCATATCTCTATAAAGCTGAAAAAAGAAAATTAAGCTGGCTGATCAAAAAGCATGACCCAGTTGACCTTACATTATAGGACAACTCTAACAGCAAGAGGTAGTGAATGACTCTTTATGGTTTCTGTAGCCAGCGTGCACAGTAGTGTCTAGAGTATGCTGAGAATGATCTAATAAACAAACATTTTGTCTTTTGAAATCCTGTAGCTGGGTTTGGTTGCTGATATTATAGGATAATTGAGGATGAGAAGAATCTATCATGTTCGCAATTAATGAAATGAAAGCACTGTACATCATTCCTGTTGAAGAAGTACATATGAAAAAGTTCAACTTGTCATATACCATATAGCAACCCGTGGGGCACCTTGCTTAAAATGTCTGTTATTGTGAATAGTTAACTGAGCAGAAAATTAACTGATCAGCAAAAGGTATAAAGTTACAGATAACACATTTCATTTAAGCATTTTATGCAAGATTAGTGTATTGTTTTTGTGTTGTACAATTGTACAGTGAAAAAAATGAAAGCAGTACCATGCAAAAATTTGGGCAAGATATTTGAGGTCTCAGATTACTTGTACCAATGTCTCAGACTTTAATTAGCTCTATATGGCTATGGCTTATTCACAGTCATTGTTAGGAAACCCGAGGGGATGCATATTGCAAATCTGTAAAAACTGTCTGACTCCACAAACTGTGTCCAAACTATCAACAGCCCATGGGCTTCTCTAAGCAGCTGCCTAGCACTATGAAAAATAAAATATGTAATGCTCACAAAGCATGAGAAGGCTACAAGAAGATATCAGAGTGTTTGCAGTCAACTGTTTCCGCAGTTCATAATGTTAAGAAGTGGCAGTTAACTGGGTGGAGCTCAAGTTGGTTTGGAAGACAAAGAAAACTTTCTGAAAGAACTGTTCGCTGGGTTGATAAAAAGGCAAATAAAAACCCATGTTTGACTGCAAAAGGCCTTCAAGAATATTTAGCAGGCACTGGTGTGGTGGTACCCTGTTTTAATGTGCACTGAACAAATATGAACTTGGTGGAGTCAGCAGAAGAAAACCTTTCCTCCGTCCGTTTCAAAATTCAGCGCCTGAAGTTTGCAAAACAAGATCTAAACAAGCCTGATGCATTTTGGAAGCAAGTCCTGTGGACGGATGAAGTCAAAACAGAACTTTTTGGTAACAATGTCCAAAGGTATGTTTGGAGATAAAAGGTTGCGAAATTCCAGGAAAAGAACACTTCTCCAACTATTATACATGTGAATGGATCAATCTTGCTTTGGGCATCTGAAACATGTCATTGGTAGAGGGAAAAATGGATTCATATAAATACCAGCAAATTCTGGAAGCAAACATCGCTACATTTGTAAAAAAAAAAAGTCGAAGTTAAAAAGAGGATTGGTCCTACATCAAGATAACAATCCAAAACATACCTCAAAATCTTCAATGGAATACCTCAAAAGGTTCAACTTGATGACCATGTCAGATACTCAAACTTTTGCTTCATGCTCTTTTAATTTTTTTGGTATTTTGTACCTGTGTAGTAAAAGTGTAATCTTGCTTAAAATTAAAAAAAAAAAAAACTTTATTCGTTTTAGTGATCAGTTTATCTTCTGCTCACTTAACATTTTCTCAACATCATCCCAGAATCAGAATCTGAACTTTTACACAATAACAAATTATTGACCCCATTACCAAACACAGAAGTAAAATATTTTTTTGTGCGTGGTGCAATGATTTTTCTGTAACAAAAAGGGCACAATAATTGCAATCAAGTGCAAGGACATGAAAGATGTTAGCCCCCTAAGCGCTGTCCACAAAGTTAGAACTGTCAGTGTCAGGGGAAATATGGAAGTCATTAGTCCTTACACTGTGGTACCCTGCAATAACACAAGTGGTACATCTATTGTGCGGATCAGACATTGAAATTCAACCCTCGAATGTGCATACAGCAAAAAATATATAAGAAAATTCTGCAAAGAAACATACATCTACTGTTCTGTTTCAAAACATATCACATGAAGAGCATGTACTAAATCTGTATTAGTACAGCAGTGGAACCTAGACATAGCTTCTCTTGTTAAAAAAATGAAACCTTTTTGGCACTTTTTCCTAGGTTACCATAATGTAAGGAGGCTGCATATTGTCAGAATTGATTTCCAGTCACAAGCATAACAAATGCACTATGGCTATGCACAAAATGATGGTGCACATAAAAAATAAAGAGAATTGTGTTACTGGGAAGAGTGGTGGAAAATAACTAAATTAACCTGAAATATAATAACTTCATTAATGTTAAACAGTATGTCAAAATTGTAATTAATGTCTATTCGTGGCACAGCTAGTCAGTTTATAGTTGTGCAGCTATAGAAATTAGTTAAGATACAGAGAGGCAATTTTCTATAACCTTCTTATTAAGCCTTCTTAATAAGCCCATAACACAGAAAAAGGATTTAAAAAACAATCATAAATCATGTGGGGTGTTTTGTCAATGCTGAAACTACTTTTGTGTCATCCACCAAATTAATGTTGGAAATTTTGTCAAATTTGGCAACATAGTGAAAAAGGAAAACCACAACAGGTTGAGTACAAAGCACTTAAAGTGAGGCTGCTAAATCTGTGCTTCAGAGGCATGATAGTATAAATTCTCCTTGTCAGCAAGTCCTGAATCCATTTACACTGGGTGGTTTTCAGTCTACGGGCACTGACCTTTTAGGATGATAATGGCATTGAATGTCAAGCTAAAGCCAATAAACACCAATATTATATAAGCATTATTTTAGTCAAGGTGGACTAGTGATGCACAGTAGGCAAATGTATGTATAAGGCAAACTTCAGTGTAATTGGTATGCTGGTTTTGACACAAACAATGATGAAGTACATCATGATTATAAGAATCAATGTCTCAGGCTATTCAAGTATTTGATTGTAGTTTTCTTTTGAACTGGTACAGTGTTGATTTTCTTAAAGGAGTTGTTGATGAACTGAATATGTCACAAAAGATCTGCCATCCAATAGCATGTGCTTTGCAGATACAGTTGGAAATTCTCCTTGTACCTGCAGCTTTTTGAGCGTTCCATTTTCGTCAACTTTCTCCTCACTTCATCTTCATATATGGACAGTGTGAAACCTTCGGAGAACTAAGCACTTTGAGCAAAAGTAAATTGCTATATAAAAAAAATGTTTTACTCTTATTATTATTCATTTTTTTTTTATTGTTTATTAGGCCATGAAACTGAACACTGCTCTGTATACAGAAGATACCTTGAGTTCTATGTTCTGGAGTCCAAACTGACTGAATTTCATGGTAAATATGAACCCAGTAGCACTTTCTTGTTTCTAATCGTCAATTATCACACCTTTTTAAAGTGTTTAAAGTTTCCTTTAAGTTTGTTCTGAACCACATGTTATAAGTTCCTTTCTGATTTACTAATTATGTGTCTCACTGAGTAACAGAGTTTACCTTAAAGCATGTATCTCATGTTGAGAGTTTTCCTTCATTTATTTTAATCCAGACCCATTTCTGAGAAATGTGTTGCCAAAACTAGTTTATGCAGTGTTGCCAAACCCTTGGAAGAATTATCTTCCTTTCTTTCTTTCTACATCCCCACCAAGAAAAAAACTTAAAAACTCCCAAACCCAAATACATGTGTCCCAAACCCAAATACATGTTTTTTTTGATGCAAAACAAATAACATATTCAAAAGGAAACTGTGCAGTTTTGCTTATCATTAAATATTGTGATGTTATATTTGACGTAATCTACAACTGGGCAGTGGAGGCATTATGCACTTGGCCATATGTGCACTTCTTTTTACTATGTTCACAATTTGTGACAAATAAAAATCTTAGAAACTGTTTATGCTATATTGTTTTTATCAAAGCATAGCCTTGCATTTTTGGAAAAGCCATTACAGTTGTCCATCTGCATATCATCATTAAGTTCACAATACCAATCAACTTTCAGTATTAAGCGCTATTTGAAGTTAAAACAAACAGACAGAAAATAAAAAAAGAAAAAAGTACATCTGATCAACCAGTGGCACTATAGCTTCGACCTATTGTCTTGCAGAATTTCTCGGGAAAAGCCAGGTAACAGAATTAACCAATGCATAAATAACCTTACTTTAGTTTATTTATGTTTTAGTATTGTTAACTCAGTAGCTCTTTTTTATTGTTTGTCCGAGTTGTGTTATTATATTATTAAAATACCTTTTCTGCCTTGATGCACATGGTGTTCTGTTATCTTCTCGGACATATAAAAAAAATGTTTTCTGTCAAAGCAGATACCTAAAAAACTTCTCCATCATAAAATAACAAATTAAAATTTCCAAGAATTGTAACATCTGAAATATGACTCTGTGGCCAACTGGCCATGAACTGTTGCTAAATTTTATGTCTGACAATGGTAGGTCAGATTAGATTCTTAGTAAACACAGGAAACACTAATGGGCAGTAACACCTATTGGAAAATACATTTAAAATATTATTTTTGCTAATATTGCTAAGAAGAAGTTTTATTTGCAACTAGTTGAAAATGTATGTATCTTGTTAGTGGTTTTGAAAGAAGAACAGAACAGTACAGGAACAGAGGTAATATGAGAATTTTAATTTTAGAGTCTTTTTTGTGTGTACTGGCAAAGGTAAAATCAAAATAGCTTTTTGTGTCTATTGAAGCATTCTTAATTTGAGTTTAAAAAGAAATATGTGAAATTGGAGGACATAGCTTAGTTTCTGCTTGTATTTGTTTTTGATGTTTTAGAATAGTAACTATTTTATTTTTCCACCTTTTCCCACGTTTCATCTTTTTTCGTATTTTTATTTCAGGTGTTTCTTGGATGTTTCCTGTTTATTTAAATGTGTACACTTAACTGAGATATGAATATGTAGTGTAAGAGGTTTTGCCTTTGCTCTTATATTGGGCATTTGCTTTTAGAATCTGTAACCCAAATCAACTAAAATTAAAGGACTGTCATAACAGAAGAGCAACAGTGTGGGTGCTAAAAGAAAAGGAACATTCAGCACAATGAAGTAGAAATGAAGTACAGCAAGATCAGCAATTTTTAAAAGAGACCACTAGTGTTTCCAGCAGTCAGTAAAATGCAGATCAGCTAAGAAAAGAAAATACAATTTACAATAACAAAAAATTAAAAAACTGAAAAATTGTGTTAGTTATAATATAGTGTGATAAAAGGCGATATATTGCGCCCGGCACAGACTGACCCAGAGGCACGTGTAAAAGCACACAGACTTTATTTTTTCTTCAGCTGGAGGACACGTCTTCCCTCTACTCCCTCCAGCCACAACACAGTCTTAAATGCACTAAAGGTAACACAAAACACTTCCCTTCTGGCACTACCACTCCTCCCAGGGAACCTCGACTTCTTCCTCTCGATTCTGGTTCCTGAGTGGTGGATGCTGGCCCTTTTTATAACCCACCCAGAAGTGCTCCAGGTGCTTGATCAGCTGGTACTAATTGCACTTCCAGGCGGGGCTGTAGAGGTGTCCAGGTTGGCTCCGGCATCCATGCAGCTCCCCCCGCCCGTCCCCCCAGCGGCCACCCCAGATCCCCACAGGGTTGAGGAGAACTCCAACTCCCATGAAACCTTGCGGGAAACTGAGGCACCATCATGAACCAGGGAGGCTGCCACCAAGCGTCCCGGGGGAGGTACTGAGGAGCCCATGGCTTCTCCCCCAGAACATAAGTAGAAGGGGCGTCCCAGCCAGGCATGGGACCCGGCTGCCCATCACAATAGAAAAACACTTAAGCATATTTAACTTATATTGGTGGCTGTCACCACAGTGTAGCACAAAAAATACTTTGCAAAGGATTTCAATATCTAAATTGTAAAAGCCACTTTGCAAGATCTACAGAGGGCGGAAACATATTATATTGGATACCTGAGGCAAAGGCAACCTTTACATAAAATGATGGCAAGGTGCAAGTTTGGGGAAAAGCACACTTGTACAAGATTTTAAATATACTACTGCAAGTTTATTTATTAAGTTCATGTATGCCTGTATCTGCAAGTGGCAGAGTCACTTTCTTAAAGATGTACTATAAGTAATGTTTCAAGCAGCAGAATGAGTTTAGACCAAAACACAAAACCAGTCCATCAGTTAAATAGCACATTAAAATCATATTCTGATAAAGTTGCATATATTTAAATAAATAAATACATGTAAGTAAAATATGCCATTCTGCTTTTTGTTTCACAGTCATCATTGTCATCAAAAATAGCAGTTTTAAGTTCACTGCCCCAGTACTGTGTAGGAATGGGCTATTGGGCAACAACCTGTGAACTTTGAAGAACAAAGCCTTTATGTTTTGGGTATACATGTTAAGATGTATAAAAATGAAGTTGCAGTTTCAATTAAGGTCAAATATAAACTTAAAAGTTTTAAAATGTAAAAATATTTTAAGAATAGAAATAAGCAAGTTAAATGAATACCAAATTGTGTTTAAATTTACATAGACTAATGCACAGTTTGCTTTTGGAGTGTTTTTTTCTAAATTTCTGTCCCTTTTCAGGCTCATTTCCAGATGCTCAATTACCCTCAAAAAGAATTATAGGACCCAAAAACTATGAATTTTTAATGTCTAAAAGAGAAGAGTTTCAGGAATACCTGCAGGTATGAGCATGTTTGCAGTTGTATCAGTGCTGTTTTCTGTCATTGCTTCATACAGTTCATGCATTAACTTGAGGACAAGATTATGATGAGGTAGGAAAAATAAGAAAATGAAAAACACAAACATAGGCCCAAAATAAGTGTCAATAAATGCAAAATAAATGTGCATATGGTATATACAAATGTAGTTTATTTTGAAATAATGTGTGTGTGTAGTTAAAAATTATTATTGGACTCTTTGTACTGTTATGATTGCCCCAACCAAACTCCAAATTCTATATTATTTAATAGTAGTTGTCTTTCTTTAATTTGCAGCTGAAAATAATACCAAACGTTTCTTATGCACAACTCACTGATTTACAATATTATTAGATTCACATAAATCTCCCACCCCAGAGTACAGTTTGTCCTTGACATCATCTAAGAAAGTCTGAACAGAGTCCAGTGGAAATAAACACTTATTGAACATTGCTTTTAACAATTGTCTTACTCTTATCCTAATGTGGTAAAAGACAGTGAAGCACTGCATTATATGACTTGAAATATGTAACTTAACATACTTAAGCCCATTTAATCGGGGACATGTGGGCCACATTGTCTTGGCAACATGAGGTACAAGGCATAGACTGGCGCTTACTTATACACAAGATTATACTGAGCCATTTTTAATAATCAGTTATCCTAACACTCATGTCACACAGGCATGAGGTGAACATCCTTAATTGACAAAGATAACATCTTTATGTAGGACTTGAATCCAGGATGTTAGATCTGTGTGGCAGTAGCACTAACCACTATGCCGCCATACAGAGGAGAGGCCAGCAAGGCTGCTAGAAAGAGCATGTCTGTGTGTAATTTCATCTCTTCCTCACTACAGTAGAAATAATAAACATAATATAGTATAAAATAATAAACAACACAAATTCCTTGTAGTGAAGCTGGATACATTTTAACTTCTGAGTTGGAGGCATTGGGTTCACAGGCAACCTCTTAGCATGATGAGATGTTGTCCCACTTTTGTCAGCCAACCATTGAAATATATAGTGAATGTGAAATAGGCAAGTATTTTTTTTATATGACAAATCTCCGTAGTAACGAAAAGCGTTTCCATTGGAGGTTAAATTTGTGACATAGGCTCATAGAAAATAAACTTGGTAAAATACTTTATTTTTGTAACATAATTAATGCCCTTTAAGTTGTCTCTACATTCATTTCCGTCATATCATTGTGAATAAATATAAATTATTGTATGATTTTAAGGTATTATAGACAGTTTACTGCTCACTCCCATTAAATCCCTAGTAGCAAATTTGGTTTTGTGGTGTCAGGTAATAGTCTAAGCATCTTTCTTATATAATATGCTACTGTGGCTCTCCGTTTGTTTGTCCAGGATATTTAAATCACTTGTAGCTCGCAAACCGTTTGAACTATTGACCTGAAATTTGGTACACATTTACTACGTGACGTCTACTATCCACTTTTGGTGATGATTGACCTCCAAGGTTATCCCTCTTTTTATTTTTATTTTATTGTAAAATCAACTCTCGGCAGTGGCCAGCAGGGCAGCCGTACGACACATGCGTACGGGCACCCTTCTTATCCCTACCATCTTTGTTGTCACTTCCCCTACCTCTTCATCTCTTAAATCATTCTTAATTCTTCAATCTGCCTCAAGTGCCAGCTTAAGTGAAAACTTAAGGTAAACCTACTAAGTAATTGCAACACAAACACTGACTTAGTCAGTTTTAACACGAAAAGATGCAGATGAAAGAAGAGAAAAAGCAGACCACTAGGGTGGAGAAAAGAAGAGCTGCTCAGGAAGCAGCAAGCGCATCAACCTCTGAGCAAATAAATGCTAAATGTACAGAGAAAGAGTATGAAAACTAGGAATGCTCAAATCAAGTGTATTCACTGCACGTTATTGTGCAGTGTGTCATTACTGGTATATATTCTACATAGGAGAAACTACATGGCCAGTTCCTGGAGTCGCGTTTCACTTATTATAATTTATTATGACAGTTATTCATCAGGTAATGCAAGATAGTAAAATAAGGGAAAGTATGCTATGTGCTGTATACAGTTTCTTCTGTTGTTTTTTCTGCAAATACATACGTACACACACACACATACACGCGCATATATATATTAACTGGCCTCGCATTAACCGGCTGATGGATTAACCGGCCTGTTAAAATAAAATAAAAAAGAAAATAAATTAATCCTGAGTTCTTCTTTATATTATATGTATGCACTTCCTTATTTCCTGGAAGGTGAGAGGTATTTTAAAACCAGCAAACAACAAAACAGAGTTCAAATTAAATAAAGTGCAGTGTATCTAAAGTCTTCTTTAAATAAATAATCAATTAAAATGAGTGAATTAGTGGAGGTTAAAATTCATTAGTAAAACAGCCTTTTAAAAACAACACAAATGAGGTTAAAACAATGACAGGAGGCAGTCTCTTAAAATCCAAAGCACGGTGCCTTCTTCTTTCTACCTGGCGGCTCCCATTGGGCTTCGCAACAGGGGAGTCACCCTACCTGCAGGTACAGCTGCCTTCCACACTGGCCCGGTAGCCCTCCAATCCCTAGCTATGTTGGGCTCCATCCGGACCGAGACTTGGGTTCTTTCCCCAGTGGCCAGGGTGCTCACGCTGGGGCTAAATCAGCCCAAAACCTCCACGACTGCCACTGCCTTTCGATGGCCAGTCGTCTTCAATACCGGTCACTCCAGCTCCGTGATCGCTCAGCTGGAGCGACTGCCCCACTGAGTGTTGGCCAAACACTCCTCTGCAGGGATTCACCACCCAGCTGCCTGCCTTTGCTCCATCGAATCTGTTCTCTCTCGCTCGCTGTCCTGCACCGGCTTTCCTCTACCTGCTTCCTTCTTCATTAACCTCCCGTTCTTTCCTGTTCTCCCTCTAGCCGCCTCGCGCTTCTATTTATCACGGGGATGTGGATCAAATGTGGTAATTAGCAGTTCTCAGGAACAGTTACTGATGCAGATGACTCCTCACCTGTGCACTTAAGCTAAGATTGCCCGCATCACGAATTCCCCGGGAACCAATCAGCCACACATTCCACGCCCCCTCGCTATGCCGCCAAGTGCGGCGATTATTTATTTAAAAATTGGCCTTTTTGACTTGAGCTGTGGACCTGCTACACCAGTGGTCCCCAACCTTTTTGACACCAAGGACCGCTTTACTAGAAGCAAATTTTTCCAGGGACCCGATGGGGGAAGGATTTTTAGGGGTGGGTTCGTAGGGCAGTTTTATGCACAATTTATGTTACATTTCTATTATTATTAAGTTATAATATCGTAATAGAAATTATACAGCTTACCATAATGCAGAATCAGTGGAAGCCCTGAACTTGTTTTCCTGCAATCTGAAGATCCCATCTCGGGACAATGGAAGACAGTGACACGCGCAGTGTGTTACTTATGTTCAGTCTACTCCGTAATCTTGTTTTGGTTGCTGACACTGCAGAAAATGCTGCCTCACAAAGATAGGATGTTGGAAATGGAAGCAGCTTTAATAGTTTCTTTCGTGTTAATTTTAATCTCCTCCTGCCTACAAGTTATGCTGATGAGAATTTTTCTCAGCATTTCCTTGCAATAATACACTTTCAGGGTGCGAATGATGCCCAGACCCAATGGCTGAAGCACTGCTGTGCAATTGGGCGGGAGGAATTCATCGTGAACATTATCTGAATGTGGAAGTACGTTGTGGGCAGCACAGTTATCAATCAGAAGCCGAATAATCCTCTTCTTCTTCTTCATATTGTGAGGTTTCTAAACTATTTTGGGATCTCCCCCACCCAACGGGAACGTCACACTGAAGTGCATCCCGAAGTGCGATTGCAGCATCTGTGTAAGATTGTTTGTTCATTGCCGGGGCAGGGAAACCGCAGGCTCACAGCATGTTGTCCCGTTGACAGAGGTCCCAAGAGAGTTTAAAAACCACACATTTTCTTAAATGAGTGCCGTATTAATAGGAATGTTTCTTGAAGGAGCATCACTGAACCACATAAAAACGGCTTTTTCGCCATCTTCAAATGCAGCAGTTTGCATACATTTTCAATCCGAGATTTTTCTTCTTTTTTGCATATAGCAAAGACATATGCATTGCATTTGTCATTCCAACAGATTGCACATCACAAACATTAACACTGTTATCGTTTTTTCGTGTCTGCTATTTCAATAGAAGGGTGACAATGAGTTAAATTCTGATGGATGTTTTTCAAATGTTGACGAGCAATACGCAAAAGGTATCACTGAAAACCACAGAAAGCAAAAACAGCAAAAAAACAGTATGAGGAAAGTTCAAAGAAAGAACATTTTTTACAATGTTTCTGTTTGGGGGTTGTTGTGCAAATGTGCACAACTGAGCTGCGACCACAGAACTAACTGCTCTGTGGATGACTCATTCAAGCATTTCAAGGTCACTTCGTTGTAATGAAAGTATCTGCTGCTGAATGTACTTCGTAGTAACGAGATTTCTATAGACTCATGTTATATGGGGAAACTGTCAGAAACATAAAAATACTTCGTTGTAATACTCGCTCACCTCGGTCTCTCTCCCCTCTCTGCGCCGCTGCAAAGCCCCGCCCACCTAAGGTTCTGAAAAGTGTCCTCAGTGAAGGGGGCAGCCTTTTTGCTATAACCCTTCACTGGGTGAGTCACGAGGCCCATGACCGGGGGTTGGGGACCACTGCGCTACACCATACTGTCCAGTCATTGTGCGAGAAAAAAACCCATGTGCGAAATCGTGGATGAAGCCTTGTGGATATGGTTTCTTAAGGAACGTCGAAGAGGTACAGTACATACCTTAGAAACATTTTTCTACATAACAATAGTTATGGGCGGCACGGTGGCGCAGTGGTAGCGCTGCTGCCTCGCAGTTAGGAGACCCGGGTTCGCTTCCGGGTCCTCCCTGCGTGGAGTTTGCATGTTCTCCCCGTGTCTGCGTGGCTTTCCTCCGGGCACTCCGGTTTCCTCCCACAGTCCAAAGACATGCTGGTTAGGTGGATTGGCGGTTCTAAATTGGCCCTAGTGTGTGCTTGGTGTGTGGGTGTGTTTGTGTCTGTCCTGCGGTGGGTTGGCACCCTGCCCAGGATTGGTTCCTGCCTTGTGCCCTGTGTTGGCAGGGATTGGCTCCAGCAGACCCCCGTGACCCTGTATTCGGATTCAGCGGGTTAGAAAATGGATGGACAATAGTTATGCATCGGATTAACCAGCCAAAACGGCAACCGGCCATGGGTCCGGTTAAGAGGGATTGTACAGTATGTGTACGTATATATATATATATATATATATATATATATATATATATATATATAATATTGTGTCAGGGGCCGCTATCACTTCCTCAGACAACTCTCCAGACACAAGTTAAAAGTCCAATAATCGACTTTATTAATACAGCACAGTGCACAAAGCACCCTCCTATCCACAATACTCAGAAGTTCTCCAATAATCACTACAATAAACTCTCCACCACTCCCAGACGCGTTGCCACACTTCCACCCATCTCAGCTTAATGTCTGGGGATTTCCCACAATCCTTTATAGTCCCTCACCCGGAAGTGTTCCCCTTCCTTCAGTCCATGATTCCTTATCACTTCAGGGTCAGATAAAAGTCTTTTTTTTCACCCCGGAAGTACGTCATCTCTCCTGTCGCTGTTACTAAGAGGCACATCCGGGTTATAGGGCACAAACGACTCTCTGGGCCTCCCTGCAGCGTCCTCTATTGGCCCCTGTGGTATCCAGCAGGGCTGTAAAGGAAAACACCATTGTCCATGACTCCCTACTGGTATCCGCGGCACCTCCATGCTGCAGGGAAAGCTCCATCTGGCACCCTGGGGGTATTGGCTGGGATGAAATGCCGGCCATGGACCCATATATATATATATATATATATATATATATATATATATATATATTGATATAGATAGATATAGATAGATATATATATAGATAGATAGATAGATACTTTATTAATCCCATAGGGAAATTCACAAATATATATATAGATATAGATAGATAGATATAGATAGATATATATATATATATATATATATATATATATATATATATATATATATATATATATATATACACACACACACATATACATATACATACATACACAGCGCCCTCCACAATTATTGGCACCCCGGTTAAGATATGTTCTTAGGATTATAATAAATTCTTTTTTTCCCAAAAAATATAGGCTCACAACACAAAAAAGAGAACAATCCAACCTTTAATTGAAGTACATTTATTCATTGATAAATAATTCCCACATTAAGAAATATGTTTTTTTACATGAAATCATGTGTGCCACAATTATTGGCACCCCTGCTGTTAATATTTCATACAATCCCCAAGACAGGACTTAATCTTCTCCTATAACATTTCACAAGGTTGGAGAATACAGAGACATGGATTTTTGACCATTCCTCTTTGCACAATTTTTCTAGATCATCCAGAGTCCTGGGTCCTGTCCTCTTCAGCTCACCCCACAGGGTTTCAATGGGGTTGAGGTCTGGAGACTGAGATAGCCATGTAAGGAGCTTGATTTTGTGTCTGCTGAACCATTTTTGTGTAGATTCCAGTAGATCATTATCGTGCTGGAAAACCCAATGATGACCCATCTTCAGCTTTCTGGCAGAGGCCTCCAGATTTTGATTTAAAATGTCCTGGTATTCAAGGAGATCATGATGCCATGCACCCTAACAAGGTTCCCAGGGCCTTTGGAACAGAAACAGCCATACAGCACCACATATCTTCCACCATACTTTACAGTGGGCATGAGGTGCTTTTCCGCATACTCATTCTTGGATTCACGCCAGACCCACTTAGTATGTTTGTTGCCAAAAAGCTCAATTTTAGTCTCATCTGACCAAAGCACAGTCCCAGTTAAAACCCGTGTACATTTGTGATTGTAGGTGAGAAAAGGCTTTTTCCTTGCATGTCTCCCAAACAGCTTGTTGGCATGGAGATAGCATCTTATGGTTGTCATGTAGACTTTGTGACCCCCAAGATACCACTCTTTGGTGCAGTTCTCTAACTGAGCTTTCGAGAATTTTTTACTTTTCTTACCATCCTCCTCACTGTGCATGGTGGCAAGATATACATGGGTCCTCGTCCAGCCTTGTTTGTCACTGTTCCTGTAGTTTTACAGTACTTTATTATTCCTCTGACTATTGATGCAGGTGGGTTTAGGCGAGTAGCTATTTTCTTGTACCAATTACCTGACTTTTGAAGGTCAACACACATTTGCCTTACTTGAATGGCATGTTCTCTTGACTTTCCCATGTTGAAGAGTGGCTAAGAGCAATAGCACTCTGTCACGTCATATTTATATCCCAGGGACAAAGGAAGTAATTAATTACTAATTAAAGTTCCAATTTACTCTGATCAACTTTAAAAACTAAACTAGAAATTTAAAAAAATGCTTAAATTAAATTTATTTTATAGAAATTGTTAGGGGTGCCAATAATTATGGCACACATTATTTCATGTAAAAAAATTTATTTCTTAATGTGGGATTTTTTTCCCAATGTATAAATGTACTGTACTTTAATTAAAGTTTGGATTTTTCTCTTTTTTGTGTTGTGAGCCTATATTTTTTGGGAAATAAAAGAATTTATTAGAAGCTTAAGAACACATCTTAACCAGGGGTGCCAATAATTGTGGAGGGCACATACATACATACAGTGGGTACGGAAAGTATTCAGACCCCCTTCAACTTTTAACTCTTTGTTATATTGCAGCCATTTGCTAAAATCATTTAAATAAATTTTTTTCCTCATTAATGTACACACAGCACCCCATATTCACTACTGAAATCGTCACCTGTCAATCTAAGATGTTTAAGAGGCATTGGCGGTTGTCGAAAGGTGTAAAATATTTGGCCATTTCGGTACACTTGAAAGCGACAACCGAACAATTCAGCGGCAGCCATCAACTCACATGCAGATGGATAGGTGAAGGGCTTAAGCATTTCACTCTTATAGTGCTCCTGTGTAGTATAATTATCTTGTGTACCATCATCAGTTCACACCCTGAACCTGTCCCAGTCATTCAATACATAAGACACAAAGTTCCTCCAGATATAAAGAGTGAGCCTGATATGGCCGTACAATATGTAACAAAGAGAATGTAAAAGGTAGGTGCCATCTCTGGGCATGGAAACCACTCTGTAAGTGACAGTTCTTTGATCGATGATGATCACCTCAATAGACATGTTAATGGGGGTACGGTTGGAATGATAAAGGAAATGGGTACCTGAACAATGTAAAGTAAGTCTATACCTACACAATAACTATAATCGTAATAAATAAACAATAAAACACAGGAGAAGCCGTGGATTAAATAAAAAGGCTGTAGTTATCAGCAGGGAGACATGAATCCCATGGCGAAGCAAGGAAGGGAATGTAGAGACTGGAGCAACAGACGGCCTTATATAGGCAGGCAACCAACAACATGGGAGGCATTGGGATGGGGGACCCAACGCCGCCTCACACGGTGACTGAGTTGCAAGCTATGAACGTATACATGTACGTAAGTAGGATTCAGTTAGCGTTGAGAACACGCGTACCAAATATATAATATATATATAAACTCCTGTAGCCACAATAAATGCCTTTATTGTATAGACAAACCGGGGTGAACAAATTCCTTTCTACTGCAGCCACAGCCGTGACACACACAAAAAACATCAATAATAACTCATACACTTGCAATATTATTTTTATTTATTTATTTTTTTGTTTTTTTTTATTATTAATTTTATTACAATCCATACAAAGCAATCAAGTTTTACAAAAGAAAAATTGAGTTAAGAACAGATCGATCCCCACCCTGAGAGAGAGAGCAAGCCAAAAACGTTAAATTTAAGGCTTGTAAACATACCTAAATTAAAAAATTCTCTGTGCTTTATGAACTTATTTTAAAATATTACTGATTAGATCCTGCCATGTTTTGAAAAAGTCTGTACAGATCCTCTAACTGAGTATTTGATTTTTCCAATTTCAAATAATATAACACATCAGTTTCCCACTGACTTAAAGAGGAGAGTTTGGGTTCTTCCAGTTTATCAGAATAAGTCTGCGTGCCAACAGTGTAGTGAATGCAATCACAATTTGTTTGTCTTTCTCCACTTTAAACCCCTCTGGAAGAACCCCAAACACAGCTGTTAATGGGTTAGGAGGGATTGTGAGTCCAAGGCTGTCTGACAGGTAATTAAAATTTTTTGTCCAGAATAATGTTAATTTGGTGCAGGCCCAGAACATGTGACCTAGTGAGGCTGGGACTTGGTTGCAACGTTCGCAGGTTGGATCATGCCCTGGAAACATTTTGGAGAGTTTTAGTCGAGACAGATGTGCTCGATATATAATTTTGAGTTGTATAATTGTATGCTTTGCGCATATGGAGCTTGAGTGAATTCTCTGCATTGCTACTTTCCACTCCTTTTCTGATATATTAATTGAGAGATCTTTTCCCAGTGTCCTCTTGGATCTTTGAAAGGGAGGGATTGTAAAATGATTTTATATATTGTAGAGATGGAGTCTAACTCCTTGAAATTGAGCAATATTTTTCCAGCATGGATGAGGGTGCAAGATGAGGAAAATCTGGAAGGTTCTGTTTAACAAAGTTCCTGATTTGAAGATAGTGAAAGAAATGTGTAGCTGGAATGTTAAATTTGGAATGTAATTGTTCATAGGATGCAAAGACGTTGTCTATATAAAGATCTCTAAGCAAGTTAATTCCAAATTTTTCCAGATATTAAAACTGCATATGTTTGTGAAGGTTGAAAGAGGTGGTTCTCTTGCAGAGGTGCCACAGATAGAAGCTTCTCCGTCTTAAAATGCTTTCTACATTGGTTCCAGATTCTAAGTGAGTGGAGCACAATTGGGTTATTAGTGTATTGCCGATAGCGTGTGTTTATTGGAGCACAGAGCAAGGGAATACAAAGAAGTACTGCAGGATTTTACTTCTATTGCGGTCCAAGCCTGTGTATGTTCTTCTATTTGTGTCCAGGTTCTTATCGCCTGTATATTTGCTGCCCAGTAATAAAACTGGAAGTTAGGTAGAGCCATGCCACCTTCTGCCTTTTGTCTTTGTAGGGTCGCTCTTTTGATGCGTGGATGTTTTGAATTCCAAATAAATGAGGTTATTGTTGAATCTAATTGCTTAAAGAATGATTTATTAATGTATATTGGGATGTTTTGAAATAAAAAGGAGCTTAGGAAGAATATTCATCTTAACAGTGTTAATTCTTCCAGCTAGTGTGAGATGAAGGGTTGACCATCTATGCAAGTCTTGTTTAATTTTTTCCATGCAGACGAAATTTTGTTGATAAAGAGCTTTATGTTTACTTGTGATGTTTACCGAGGTATTTAAACTGTTCTGCAATGATAAAAGGTAGGGTGTCTAATCTAATATTATATGCTTGAGAATTCACTGGAAAGAGTACACTTTTATTCAGATTAATTCTGAGACCAGAGATCTTTTGAAATTCTGTGAGTGCTGCTAAGACTGCAGGCACAGAATTTTCTGGGTCCGATATATACAGTACCATGTCATCTGCATATAAGGAGATTTTCTGTTCCAGTCCTTCTCTGATAATCCCCTTTATCTGATCAGTATTTCGACAATGTATTGCCAGTGGTTCAATGGCAATGCAAACAGCAGTGGTGACAAGGGCATCCTTGTATAGTGCCACGTTCTAGTTTAAAGTAGTCTGAGCAAATGTTGTTGATGCAAACTGAAGCTTCTGGGTTAGTATACAGTAATTTAATCCATGCACAAATGTTGGGCCAAACCCAAACTTCTCCAATGTAGTAAAAGGTATTTCCATTCAATCATGTCGAATGCTTTTCTGCATCCAATGATAATAATATTTCTGGGGTGTTTGATTTAGTTGGTGAGTATATTACATTAAACAGGCGTCGAAGATTTGAAGATAAGTGTCGGCCCCTAATAAATCCAGTTTGGTCTTGTGATATTACAGAGGGAGCACTTTCTCCATCCTTCTAGCTATGATTTTAGAGAGTATTTTAACGTCGTTATTCAGAAGTGAAATTGGTCTGTATGATGCACATTGTAATAAGTCCTTATTTTGTTTTGGAAAGACAGTGATTAGTGCTTGGCGAAAGGTTTGTGGAAGAGATTGGTTATCTCTGGCTTCTGTAAATGTTGCTAATAGGAGGGAGCTAGCTGAGCGGAGAATTTCTTGTAAAACTCTGCAGGGTAGCCATCAGGGCCTGCTGCTTTTCCACCTTGGAGTGACTTTATAGCATCTAGTAATTCTGATAACGCAAGAGGTTTATCAAGTTCCTCCACACTAAAAGCGTCTATTTGTGGTATCTGTAATGTATCCAGAAATGCATTAGATTGTGTATTGTCTTCTTTAAACTCAGTAGTATATAGGGATTTATAGTAGTCTCTGAAAGTGTGCATTATATTTTTGTGTTCGATGATTTTATCTCCATTCGTGTTAGTAATTACGAGATTGCATTGCACTTCTTGCTTGTGAATTTGTTGAGCTAAAAGCTTATTAGCTTTCTCTCCATGTTCATAGTAATGATGTCTGGATTTGTAAATTAGTTGTTCAGTTTCTTTAGTTGTCAAGAGGTTTAATTCTGAATGTAGAGCCTGCCTCCTCCTATGTAGAGTCTCGCTTGGTAGTCTGGCATGTTCTTCATCTATTTTAGTAATTTCGCTTTTTATCTCTGCTACTTTCTTGGCTTCGGATTTATTTCTGTGGGAAAGATATGAGATAATCTGTCCTCTTAAGAAGGCCTTAAGAGTTTCCCAGAGTATTCCTGCAGAGATCTCGGGGATGTATTTGTCTCTAGAAAGAATTTGATTTGTTTGGATATAAATTCAGTACAATTCTCGTCAGCTAATAGAAGCGGGTTGAGGCCATCTCGGGTGAGTGTATGGGGCTTAGTAATTTTAGCTCCAAGATCATAGGTGCATGGTCAGAAATAACAATAGCATCGTATTTACAAGATTTAATCTTAGGCAAGAAGTTATTGTCTATAAAGAAGTAATCAATCCTTGAGTAGCAATGATGTACTGGTGAGTAGAAAGAATATGTTCTTGAATTTGGGTTTAAAAACCTCCAGGGATCTGATAAGTTGTGATCAGTTATAAACTTTGTAATTATCTTTGCAGTGTTACTGTTCCCCTGTGGAGGAAGTCCTATCTAAAAGTGGATTTAAACACAATTAAAGTCCCCAGCCATTATAACTTTATGTGTGTTCAGATTGGGAATGGATGCAAATAAATTTTGTATAAATTCCTTATCATCAACATTAGGTGCATAAACATTTATCAAAATCATTTTACAGTTAGATAAGTCTCCCATGACCATTACATATCTCCCTTCAGGATCCAATACTACATCTGATGCTACAAATGGTACTGTTCTATGTATGAGAATTCCCACACCTCTAGTTTTCTTTGTAAAACTAGAATGGAACATTTGGCCAGTCCAGTCTTTTGCAGCGGAACTGATCCTTGCTTAGTAAGTGGGTTTCCTGTAAAAATACTATTTTAGCATTTAGACCTGTTAGGTGAGAGAGTACTTTCTTTCTCTTTAATTCGTGATTCAGGCCTTTAACATTCCAGCTTACGAAGTTAACTGTCCCATCATGGAGACACTGATTCTGAGTTTTTGATGTCATTTTATAGTCTTAACTGGGAGTGAGACATCTTTGGTCTTAATTTCCTATTTCCCCTAGAGTTGTTGCCATGCAGCTTATTATTACGTTGGTAGTTATAATTATAAAGATTGAGAGGATAGATTAGGTATAGATCAAGCCTGCTCTCTTTCTCTCCCCTTAACCCCCACCCTCCCTTTTGCCTCCCCAAGTGAGGCTAAAACCCACTTCACATAGTCCCAGTCCTCTGACATACCCAGAGACAGAGCACGTCCAAAGCAAAACAAGCCCCATGCAGCGGCGCTTTAGGGTTAAAAGATAGAGATATCTGATTACCAATATAGTCTTTAAAAAAAAAAAAAGAATTTTGCACTTAAAATATATATATAGTCTTCAGCAATTTTAGTGCATTAAGATGATACACCCAGATAATAAACCCGGGATGGTGTTAAAATGTGTCCAGAATAAGCATAACAAGTCTTAATGCAGTAATAGCAATAACAATAAACCAAGGGTATGATATTGAACAGTCTCGTTTAGGGTAAGATAAATAATTAGAAAAGAAAAAAAAAAAAAAAAAAAGTAATTAAGCACAATAAAACATAAACAGATAGCCCTAGTAATACTAAGTAATAATGAGAATATATTCTGATAAAACCCGTATTTTAAAACAAAAGATCAGACAGTAGATTATTAATCATTGCTATATCATTAACGCCATGACTCACTATTATGTATCAGAATAGTCCGGGATCAGCTTTCTTAATTCTTTTCTGCTTCTTCCTTGCTAGCGAAGACATAGAATTGACCCTGCCATTCCACTTTCAGTTTTGAGGATACAAGAGGCTGTATTTGACGCTGGCTTGCCGTAACCGCTGTTTAATGTTATAGAAGGCTGCGCGTTTAGTAGCTGTTGGTGGAGAGAAGTCAGGGAAGATACGAATGTGGTTATTTTCATATATAATATCTTCCTTTTTCTGAGGAGTGCCATCACCTCTAGCTTAAATGATAATCGTTCAAAACGAACTATAAAAGATCTTGGTCGGGTCTACGGTGTTTGATCCGCGTCTGTAAGCGCTGCTATCTCAGATTCTGCTTTAAAGTCCTCCCGATTATTTTAGAAAAAGTTCAGCTGCCAATTTCACAGGGTTTGAACTTTCTCGATTCTCAGGCAGACCTTCAATTCTGACATTATACCTTCTACTCCCATCTTCCAAAGCAGCCAGTCTGTCTCCGAGTTTTTGCATTGAGCTGACATTTACTGCTTTTCCTCGGCACTGGCAGCTGCCTTTTGCCATTTCAATCCGATCGTGAATGTCTCCTTGAGATCCTCCAATTGATCAGTAAGCGTGCTCAGTTTAACCGAGTTTTCCTGAATGCGCTCTTCAATTTTACCCAGCACCTGTCGAAGCTCAAGTTGCACCTCTTGACGCAGCCTTTCCATCTCCTGTTTCAAATCCTGTTTCAGTCTCTCATGTGCCTTTGCCCCTGCTTTCTCATTAGCCTTCACGCTTTTCTTTATATCTTGCGTGAGCTCAGCGAGCAGCACCTTCAGTTCAGATAGTTCAATTGTGCTTTTTTGTACCGAAGATGAAGCAGCAGGCTCTGCTGAAGCCGGTGTCCCTGCTGCTCCCGGCTCGCGTAGTTGCGTAATTGAAGCCGCGGACTTCAAGGCCCTTTCCAGCTTCAGGTGATCTTCTCCGATCGGCGAGCTATCCAGATCTGCACTCACGATTGCACCCTCGCTCCCCTTTTCGCTCTCAGCCGGCGATGATGTAGCGGACCGTGGTCCCGAGGGGTCTGTACTTTCGCCCATCTGATCCAGGTCTGTCTCTGAAAGGCCGTATCTCGAGCTAGGGCTTGCTGATCGTAGCTTGGATGTAGCTTTAGTCTTCGATTCTTTTGGACCCCCCTTCTTGTTGGCCATGTTTATATGTGCTTACATATACTTTAGCAGTCCCTCTCAGGTTGAATAAATACAAGATATCGCAGGATAATAAGCAAATAATATGAAAAATAACACCGCTGCTAGCGGAGCTCCACTTCAGACGTCCATCTCTCGCATCGGACGAGACCAACCACACTTGCAATATTATTTAGGAAAATCGCAACATTTTACTCAGCAAAAATTTGGATTATTTTTAAACAAAATCCATCCTCCTCTCTTTCCTCAAAAACATTTCAATTAGTCTGTCGTACGGATTATCCGTGCGCTTCAGTTCCATCAAAATGTCTCTTTCTATCGCAGTCGAAGCTAATGCTGAAAGGCAAACCCGCCCTATGGTATTTCTGGCATAAGTTTTAATTCGCTTTAGGGCTGAAAATGTCCGCTCGACAGAAGCAGTGTACACGGGAATGCTCACCGCCAAATATACCAATGTGAACAGCTGCCCCATGCACTCATTCAGATTTGTCTGATGAAGTAAGTCAAGGAGATCAGTGGGAGATTTTTCTACAAAATCATCCATGGTATACATTACAGTCAGTTCTGTTTTTAGCCGAGACAGATCAAAAAACGGTCCGTGGATCTTGTGTTAAACTGGAGAAGGCAGCATGCGTGAAATTTTTCTTGTATTCCCAAAACATCTGTGGCTTGAGGAGCATGACAAACATCAGGTTTTCGTTGTCTTGAAATCTGGTCTGTGTCTGGCAAATATTGTCCAGAATCCTGTCATGGAGTTGGCCGTAGTGCGCGCGACGATCTTTAGCTCGGAGTGTTTGCGGTGTGTTCAGTGGCCTCGTAGAGTTCCTCATATCGGCTTCTATCCAATCAATGGGTCTGAATACGGTGACGTTGCTGTACGCCTGATACAGGGCCCTACTGACACCAACTCAAAATCTGATTGGTTGAAGCAACAGGTTAATCAACATTTATTCTGTGTTAGAGGGCCTGCACAACGGATTGTGAAAGCCTCTCTGCCTGGCAACAAATGATGGCTGAAATGTGATTGGTTAACACTAGAATTACCAGAGCCTACGAAAATACTCGTAAATCCGTCCCACCTTAAATCGCTCCTTAAAATCGTTCACAGCTCTCCACCAGCGTCTTTTGTCATCTAAATGTGCTGATAAAAATCAGGCTGCAAGCAGCCAGCTATTCCATCCCCCCACCGACTTAGAACGTGCACAAACTTCTCCCAGCTCATGCCTTGATTGATTTTCTGGGAGTGAAGTGCAGTTTTAGAGTGGAAATAATAGATCGTTGTTTGGAACACACACATTTCATGTCTGTTCTTTTTCTACAGTAATCTGTGTAAACACATTGTTAAAACAAAAGTTTTTTTATATTCTAGTAGTAGATGACAAAATGTAGGCATAAACTATATAATGTATGAAGCCTGAAATATCAAACAAATATTTTCACAAAAGGTACAAATCTAACACAACAATTGCGCTTTTATTCCAAAATATAACTGCAGAAACAAAAAGCCGCCTTAACATGCAACATTGACACCCGTTTATTACGACTGCCTCCGTGGTGCGATAGAATCGGCTGCAGACTAGGAATCTAAAGGTCGCGAGTTCGATCCTGCACCACTCCGTTTTAAGAAGTAAACTGCTCTTAGTCTTACTATTTTAGAATAAAAACATACACTTGATTTCAGCCTGTAACAGCCGGTGTATTTATGATACTTGTAAAGGTTAGCTTTTTTTTTTTTTAGTCAGTTTTATTATCTCAGCCGCGTTCACGAGCCCAAACACACCCCACCCCTGCATCTGACACTGATGTTTTCATCGGAGCAAGGATGCACATACCTTTGCTTGCATACTAAAGTGTCAGCAGGCACTTTTTCGTGGCATTACACACATTTTTGAGCATGCCCTCTGCACACTACTTGTGACTTTAGGCTATAGGAAGTAAATAAATAAATAAAGGTAAATCGTGTCATAAAATGATTTCTTCAAAATGTCGATTGTTATTTATTTGGCACGGAAATGTCTGCATGCACTTTTTGTGGCATTACACATGTATTTTTTGAGCATGTCCGTGCCAAATAAATAACATTCGATGTTTTGAAGAAATCATTTTATGACACAATTTGGTCTCATGAACGCGGCTTATGTAATAAAACTGACTAAAAAAAAAAAACAAAGCTAACCTTTACAAATATCGTAAATTACACCGGCTGTTACAGACTGAAATCAAGTGTATGTTTTTATTCTAAAATAGTAAGACTAAGAGCAGTTTACTTCTCAAAACGGAGTGGTGCAGGATCGAACTCGCGACCTTTTGATTCCCAGTCGGCAACTGGTTCTATTGCGCCACGGAGGCTGTCATAATAAACGAGCGTCAATGTCGCATGTTAAGGCGGCTTTTTGTTTCTGCAATTACAGCGGTTTGAAAAACTATTTGCCCCCTTCCTGATTTCTTATTCTTTTGCATGTTTGTCACACAACATGTTTCTGATCATCAAACACATTTAACCATTAGTCAAATATAATACAAGTAAACACAAAATGCAGTTTTTAAATGATGGTTTTTATTATTTAGGGAGAAAAAAAAAACGAAACCTACATGGCCCTGTGTGAAAAAGTAATTGCCCCCTGAACCTAATAACTGGTTGGGCCACCCTTAGCAGCAATAACTGCAATCAAGCGTTTGCGATAACTTGCAATGAGTCTTTTACAGCGCTCTGGAGGAATTTTGGCCCACCCATCTTTGCAGAATTGTTGTAATTCAGCTATATTTAAGGGGTTTTCTAACATGAACCGCCTTTTTAAGGTCATGCCATAGCATCTCAATTGGATTCAGGTCAGGACTTCGACTAGGCCACTCCAAAGTCTTCATTTTGTTTTTCTTCAGCCATTCAGAGGTGCATTTGCTGGTGTGTTTTGGGTCATTGTCCTGTTGCAGCACCCAAGATCGCTTCAGCTTGAGTTGACGAACAGATGGCCGGACATTCTCCTTCAGGATTTTTTGGTAGACATCAGAATTCGTGGTTCCATCTATCACAGCAAGCCTTCCAGGTCCTGAAGCAGCAAAACAACCCCAGACCATCACACTACCACCACCATATTTTACTGTTGGTATGATGTTCTTTTTCTGAAATGCTGTGTACCTTTTACGCCAGATGTAACGGGACATTTGCCTTCCAAAAAGTTCAACTTTTGTCTCATCAGTCCACAAGGTATTTCCCCAAAAGTCTTGGCAATCATTGAGATGTTTCTTAGTAAAATTGAGACGAGCCCTAATGTCCTTTTTGCTTAACAGTGGTTTTGCGTCTTGGAAATCTGCCATGCAGGCCGTTTTTGCCCAGTCTCTTTCTTATGGTGGAGTCGTGAACACTGACCTTAATTGAGGCAAGTGAGGCCTGCGGTTCTTTAGACGTTGTCCTGGGGTCTTTTGTGACCTCTCGGATGAGTCGTCTCTGCGCTCTTGGGGTAATTTTGGTCGGCCAGCCACTCCTGGGAAGGTTTACCACTGTTCCATGTTTTTGCCATTTGTGGATAATGGCTCTCACTGTGGTTCGCTTGAGTCCCAAAGCTTTAGAAATGGCTTTATAACCTTTACCAGACTGATAGATCTCAATTACTTCTGTTCTCATTTGTTCCTGAATTTCTTTGGATCTTGGCATGATGTCTAGCTTTTGAGGTGCTTTTGGTCTACTTCTCTGTGTCAGGCAGCTCCTATTTAAGTGATTTCTTGATTGAAACAGGTGTGGCAGTAATCAGGCCTGGGGTTGGCTACGGAAATTGAACTCAGGTGTGATACACCACAGTTAGGATATTTCTTAACAAGGGGACAATTACTTTTTCACACAGGGCCATGTAGGTTTGGATTTTTTCTCCCTAAATAATAAAAACCATCATTTAAAAACTGCATTTTGTGTTTACTTGTGTTATATTTGACTAATGGTTAAATGTGTTTGATGATCAGAAACATTTTGTGTGACAAACATGCAAAAGAATAAGAAATCAAGAAAGGGGGCAAATAGTTTTTCACACCACTGTATATACAGTGGTACCTCGGTATACGTCTGCTTTGGAATAAGTCCAACTTGGTATACGTCCTGTTTAGAGGCGAAATATTTTGCTTGGTATGCAACCTTTGTTTGGAATACGACTCATGTGCTAGAACAATACGTGTGGTATACCGGGCGTGCGCCTTAAAAAAAAAAAACGGCCAAGTTTTAACCTGTACAGTAATCCCTCGCTATATCGCGCTTCGACTTTTGCAGCTTCACTCTATCGTGGATTTTATATGAAAGCATAACTAAATATATAACGCGGATTTTTCGCTTCTTCGCGGGTTCTGCTGTCAATGTGTCTTTTTACTTCCTGTACATGCTTCCTCAGTTGGTTTGCCCAGTTGATTTCATACAAGGGACGCTATTGGCGAAAGACTGAGAAGCTAACCAATCAGAGCACGCAGTTAAGTTCCTGCGTGCTGAATGCAGTGTTAACCAGGAAGTCTCGTCTCGCTCATTCAGCATCAACGTGTTTCGCTGTGTAAAGAGTTGTGCTCTTTTGTGTTTATCTTTGTGCATAGTCAAGCCCTTCATTATGGCTCCAAAACAATCTGCTACTGCTTCAGGGGCCGTGCCCACGTGCAAACGGAAGATGTTAACGATTGCTGAAAAGGTAAACGTTTTGGATTTGTTGAAGGCTACGATTCTTTTTATTTAAAGGGTGCAAATGAGTTGTAAGTGGATGTAATAAGGCAGTAGTCTGGATGGAATCTGCTTTAGGGATTTGGATTGAAGACTGCCAGAAGAAGAACAACGGCAGTGCTTCATATTTGCCTGAAGTGGCTCCTTTGGAAGAGCTGTAACACTCTCCTTTGTTGTGCAGTAAAATTAAACTCATTGTTATTGGACAAGTAATTTTCATTTATTTCATCTAATTGCTTCTGTATTTATGTATTTTAGTATTAAGCAGTGTTTAAATTATTTTATACAACCCCATCAATGTATAATATGCCAATAACAATAGGATTTTTTTCATGGGAACGAATTAATCATTTTCCCATTATTTCTTATGGGAAAAATATGTTTGGTATAAGTCCTGTTTGGTATAAGTCCAAGGATCTGGAACTGATTAAGGACGTATACCAAGGTACCACTATATATATATATATATATATATATATATATATATATATATACACACACATACAGTGGAGCCTCGGTATATGTCCTTAATCCATTCCAGATCCTTTGACTTATACCAAACAGCTCTGCCTGCTTCAGCCACTTTATCCATGCGCGCTCTCGCTCTCTCTCTCTCTCGCGTCTGTTCTTTATTTTTACTCCCCTTCAAGCCAACTCGTGCTTCTGTTCATCAAGATAAGCAGCCCTCTCTCTCTCACTCACTCAACCTCTCGTCTTTTTTTTCTTTTTACTCCCCTTTTAGCTGACTCGCGCTTCTGTTTATCAAGATAAGCAGCCCCAGGAACAATCATGAATGCGGACGGTCCCTCACAAGTGCACTTTGGTGAGAGCGCCACATCGCTAATCGCCCTGACAACCTTCAGCCACATAACCACCGCCCCTCACCAAGCTGCCAAGCGGTGATTATTTATTTTAAAGCTGGACTTTGACAGGAGCTGTGGACCCGCTATATCACACACGTGAAAGTTCACAGAGAGTTATAGCGCGAGTTGTTCACTGAATGCTAGCAACTGGCGCACTAACGCTCCTGGACAGTCGTGGCTTTGTCTCGAGAGAGGTAAACAAGGTTAGCACGCGAGTCGTATTCCAAACAAAGGTCGTATACCAAGCCAATTTTTTGTGTCCAAACAGGACTTATACCAAGTTGGACTTATTCCAAAGCAGACGTATACCGAGGTACCATTGTGTGTGTGTGGAATATATATACACATACACACAGTGATACCTTGAGATTCGTTCCGTTACCGAGCTCGTAAGTCAAAATGCTTGTATCTCAAATCAATTTTCCCCATTGAAATGAGATTAATTCATGCCAGCCCCAAAAAAAACCCCAATTTTTTGTTAAATGTTTCCAACATAAGAAAAATGTATTTATAATGAACAAATATTGTATACAAACAAAATAAAACCTAATACATAAAAGAGAAATAAACAGATGTTGGCAAAGCCGATTAGCGTATTGTAATGTTTTTTTTTTTCACTTCACTTTTGCTTAACTCAATTTTTTTTCTTCACTAGTTTTTTTTCTTTTTTACCATGCTTTTGTTACTTTCATTTGCAGGGTGTTTCAATAGAAAACTGTCCAAGGAGCTTTGTTTAGTCCTCCCCTTAGAATGTTTCTGAAATGAGTTAGGCAAGTGTCATTAAATAGCGACGCTGCACAATCAGTTGCAATTTTTTCAGGACGTTTCTTTTCAATAAAGCCAAGTGTTAGGCAAGTGTCATTAAACAGCGCTGCTGCACAATGAGTTGCAATTTTTTCAGGGTGTTTCTTTTCTTTAAAGTTCAAAATTTTTTGCCACATTGCACTTTAAGAGAGAACCTCCTCCACGATACCGATCTCCTGCAAAACCTCCGTGTGTTGCTGCGTCTGTAGTTCCGTCAGCTTTTTGATGGCTCATATTTAAAATTTTGGCTCGCAACTCTAGGCAAAAAATCAACCTAGTGACAGATCGTATTTCAAAAAACTCATACGTTGGGGCATTATATATATATATATTTGAGCAAGAGGAGTCTATGTCTATATATATACAGTATATATATATATATATATATATATATATATAGAGTATACCGTATATAATTTATTATATACAGTATTTCTTTTTAGTTGAGTAATGTTCAATATTTTAATTGTTTGAGTGTACATCTAAAATCAATTTTCTTACTGATGTATTTGAATTTCATTTTTATTGCTTGTAATTGATGGAAAATAAATCTTGGATTTTTCTGTTTTCAATAGAAACTTCTCCAGCATCCAGAGCTAAGCAGCAGCCAATTACTTTCTGATTTCCTATCCCCTAACAGTGGCGAATCGCAGTTTCATGATAAAATGCTTCCAGATGTGAATTTAGGTTTGTCTACTATATTTTTCTTAAACTTTCCTTAATCTTATTTTATATTATAGTTTTATAGGTTCATCATTGTGCACAGAGAACAAATACATAGTTGTATGGGTTAATTAACATTTAAAATGTATGATGTTACTGCAGTACAAATATTTTTTGTTAAAATTGCATTAGCCAGCATATTACCCTGAAGTTGGGCGGGGCTTGGTGCATGATTGACAGCAACCTGTAACACATGTACATAATGAACTTATAATGAATCCTGTAATTGTTCATGACACATTTTACAAGCACAATAAGGTTAAAGAATATAGGTGGTGGTTCTTGAAGCACAGGATAAATATTGTATTGTGGTTAGACACAGTGGAAGATTACTACAGATGCTGGGCTAATAATACAACATAAGAAACCATACAACAATAGCCAGCCAAGGTGCCAGCTGGTGTCTTTTATGGTATGAGGCATATTCTGTGGCTGCTGCTGCTTAGAATACAATATTTCGTTGTAAAATAAATGTTAAAAGTTGTCAATTTTCACACTGATTTGAATAGATTTTTTAATGTGTTGATTGTATAATATTAGGCAACACTAAACATACAGAACATTTCTTTTATTAAGGTTTTACATTGTTGGGAGTAATATATCATGAAGCCTGAATCACAATATGAATTGTATCATTGAATAAGCAAATTGTCTCAAGTCTAGTTGTGATAATTGGTGATTTCTTGAAATATGGGAGCAGGCTTGAAATGTTTAATTGATGAATGTTTCTAGTATTTCCTTTACCAAGAAAACTAAATACTGTTTATCACAAAATGATTTCCTAATAAAACTGTCAATTCAAATAATCTTTATCTCATGAAGTACAGGAAACATAATTAGAAAAAGCTTCACACAGTGGATGTACCTAAACATAAAGCACCCGAGAAGAATACAATATATTTAGTAATAATAGTAATTTCTTTATCTGACCTTCTGAACCCAGACTGTAGCTAACAGGTTGTTAAAAAGAGGAATTATTATAAAAAATGAAAGGAATTTTTTTTATAAGAATCAGATATTCAGTGTTTTATAAAACTTGTTTACTATACTCTCAATGGCCCCTTTATTAGGTACACCTTGCTAGTACCAGGTTGGATCCTTTTTTGCCTTCATAACTGCTGTAACTCTGTTTTTTACATTTGTATTGTCCCTTTTTTAAAATAATGAGGAAATGTATGAGGTTAGAATAAGAATAATGATGAAATGACTTGAGTTGTCTAATATAATTGCAATGCATATTACAAAAATAAGCACTTGGCCTTTGCTTTGACATTAGAAGCATCCTTTATTTAGTACAAATAAAAATAATATGAAATATTAACTTTCTGCATGTATGAGTTCCATGCATGACTGAAGAAATTTTTAAATGGCATTGAATTCTGTCAATTAATATTTAAGCATACTGCAAATTATACCATGCTGCCAAAAATTTTTCCCTACCCACTTTTATAGAGGGTCATAATAGCTAATAACAAATCTGAACCTGCTTACTAAAATAATGGCATTGCCACCACCATACTTTGCTATATTCTGTGTTACACTTATGCTAAATAATACTCTTAGTATAAATGCCACAAAACTGATTTTTTTTCCAGTACTATAGAACTAGATTGTTCTTGGATAGTAAAATTGTCAATTTAATGCATTATGTTTCTGTTTTGTAGTCTGATAAAATATAACAAATGAACATAAGTTTAAAAGAAATTGTAGTCTCTAAAACCTTTAACATGACATGTTTTGTTATCTATACTAATAAAAGGCAAAGCCCTCACTGACTCACTCACTCACTCACTGACTGACTGACTCATCACTAATTCTCCAACTTCCCGTGTGGGTAGAAGGCTGAAATTTGGCAGGCTCATTCCTTACAGCTTACTTACAAAAGTTGGGCAGGTTTCATTTCGAAATTCTACGCATAATGGTCATAACTAGAAGCTATTTTTCTCCATTTACTGTAAAGGAGATCAGCTCAATAGCCGTGAGGGGCGTAGTTTCATGTGACATCATCACGCCTCTCACGTAATGACGCATTATGTAGAAAACCAGGAAGAGCTACAAAACGCGCTGAAGAAAACATGCATTATATAATTAAGAAGGCAGCGAAACAATTAGCGAGCAAGTGACATATAAAACCATATTCAGCAGCTCACGTGAACTGACGCAGTGCGCAGACAAAAAGCAACGGTTCCGAATTACACGGCTACGCTCAAATAGACAAACCACACGCCGTGGCGCAATAGTAGAGCCTTCGCCTGTAGCGCCGACGTCCGAGGTTCGATTCGAGAGGGATCCACTAAGTATGTGCGCGCTTCTCGATTCATTTTAACCTCGCATCCCCTTAGTTTGAGACGTATGAAAACACATGCAATTTACGCAGAAAGACAGATCACCTATTGAAGCTTCATGAATAATGGATACTTTATTCGCGATCAATGATTGTTTTGGTAAAGCCATACTCAGTGTATTCATTAGATGAATGGTAAAAAAGTAAGAGCGAGGGGACGTTAACTTACTGAGGCACACAAGTAAAACCACAATAGCACGCGGGCTCAATGTACTATAGTGCGCGTCAACTCGATCTGAACTGCACGATCACATTACAAAAAATATTTCTTTTCAAGTTCTATTTAGTCCATATGTGTCAAACTCAAGGCCCACGGGCCACATCCGGCCCGGCGTGTAATTATATCCGCCCGAGATCATTTTATATACTGTATTATTGTTATTAATGGCCCGGGGATATGAAGCGCTGGTAACACAATAAACTACAGATCCCATAATCTACTAGTTAGCTACAAGTTATTGCCAAGCCAGCCCACACGATGCCAAAGAGAAAAGGTGATTCTGAAAATAGAGCCTTTAAAAACTGATGGGAGGCTGAGTATATGTTTACTGACATTGCCAGTAAACCCGTGTGTCTCATTTGTGGAACGTGTGTACAAAAACTGGGGTCTCCTACCCAGCAAAAGTCGAGCAGCCGGCGTGCGCGCATAGCTGTGCCGGCCTTCAAAACGCTGACTGCGCTTCTGCCTTAAGTCAAAATGAGCACTTTTAATTTTTTTCATCCTCCCCCTGAGCTATAGCCCAGACAAGTGCAAACACGGGACCCCTTTTCTACACCACTGCAAAATAATATTAAGGCGATTCACAGGTTCTTTTGCACGTATACGATTATCAGGTCCTCAGCTTGGATTATGAAGACACGCACACGAGTGGAGGACTGACAGTGCCATCACAGCCAATTAATGGCAGGGACGTCTCACCAGTCTACACAAGACCCACCGCTACTGTCCCCAAAAGGCGATCATAACGTCACCGAACACATGTCTCTATACTATATAAAAGAAAAAGGCAACTTTCCTTTCTTTACATCTTTTTTCCTTTTATCCCAAACCAAACCCTTTCTCTCTTAACACTGCAGAGGACACAAAACAAATTTTCATTAATTTCTGGTAATACTGGTAAGGCACATTAGCAGAGGCAGAAATTTGAACGTTCACATAGAAAATGTAATTTCTATACCACAGCCGTCGTGTAGTGCCTTCAAAATGGATCTACTACTGAGAGATGATCCATATACATTTTAGCTGCTGTTAGTACTACTTACCTGTTCTGTTATACCGTCTTTTAAAATGTAGTTTACCCGCAACCACTCGAGTAGTGCTCAGTGTACCTGTACTTCTTAAAACGTTAATGTTTTACTGTTTAATAACTTATAGACTATATTTTATTATTTTTCCCTTGCACTCAATGACCAAAGCTATACACACACATATAGACACATACATATATATACCTGTGTGTATGTTTGTATGTATGTGTATATATATATATACAGTAATCCCTCCTCGATCGCGGGGGTTGCGTTCCAGACCCCCCCGCGATAGGTGAAAATCCGCGAAGTAGAAACCATATGTTTCTATGGTTATTTTTATATATTTTAAGCCCTTATAAACTCTCCCACACTGTTTATAAATATTCCCCGCAGAGTTATACAGCATAATCCCTTTGTATTCTCTTAGATATTGGGTAAGAATCATTGAAATTATGTATATAAACACACTGTTTATATACAGTAAAACCTAAATATTATTTTCAAGATATTGAGTGTCTCCGATATCACATGTTACAGCCATTACGATAGACATGCTACCAGCAATAAATAATGCATAATGCAACAAAAATAGTATACAGTAAATGTGTGTGTACAGTGACACTAAACGTACGTACATGTACTAAGTGCTGTAAGTAGAGAATTAATTATGGTTACTCACCAACAATGACACGATGACTTGTCCGATAACAATGAGTTTTATTTTACTGCACAACAAAGGAGAGCGTTACAGCCCTTAAAGGAGCCACTTCAGGCGATTGTGTAGCACTGCCGTTGTTCTTCATCTGGCAGTCTTCAATCCAAATCCCTAAAGCAGATTCCATCCAGACTACTGCCTTATTACATCCACTTACAACTTGTTTTGCACCCTGGTTAAAAAGACACTGCGGCCGTAGATCTTATATTCCTTTCCTACTTTTTAAATAAAAAGAATCGTAGCCTTCAACAAATCCAAAACGTTTATCCTTTTCGGCAATCGTTAACATCTTCCGCTTGCACTTGGGCACGGCCCCTGAAGCAGTAGCAGATCGCTTTGGGAGCCATAATGAAGGGCTTGACTATGCACAGAGATAAACACAAAAGAGCACAACTCTTTACACAGCGAAACACGCTGATGCTGAATGAGCGAGACGAGACTTCCTGGTTAACACTGCATTCAGCAAGCAGGAACTTAACTGCGTGCTCTGATTGGTTAGCTTCTCAGTCAGGAGAACTTAACTGCGTGCTCTGATTGGTTAGCTTCTCAGTCATCCGCCAATAGCGTCCCTTGTATGAAATCAACTGGGCGAACCAACTGAGGAAGCATGTACAGGAAGTAAAAAGACACATTGTCCGCATAACCCGCGAAGCAGAGAAAAATCCGCGTTATATATTTAGTTATGCTTTCATATAAAATCCACGATAGAGCGAAACCACAAAGTCAAAGCGATAAGATTACTGTATATATATATATATATATATATATATATATATATATATATATATATATATATATATATATATATATATATATATATATATATATATATATATATATATACACACACACACACATATATATATAATTTGTGTGTATGTATGTATGTGTGTGTGTATATATGATGTAGATAGATATGTATATATATATATATATATGTATATGCAGATATCTACTGTATATATATGTATATAGATATGAAGATTTGTATGTGTGTGTATATATATACATATAGAATCAAACCCATTATGACAGCAGCAATCCAAGCTGTGAGAAAACAGTAAAAAGGAGGCGGTCAGACGTCATGGTACATTTTCTAATGCAGCTAGACGAAAACAACTTTGTGATGCTGCCGCCAAATACACAAAACATTTACTTTCACAATCATGTTACATTATTTTTCAAATGTTTCCTTTTCTTTTTCATAACTTCTTTAACACACGACATCACAAGTAACCGAGTATTTTTATATATATATATATATATATATATATATATATATATATATATATATATATATATCACAGCGACACTCATAACAGTGACAAAACTAATACATTGACAATCATGTTATGTTATTTTCAAAATGTTTCCTTTTGTTTCTCTTTCCTTCTTTAACACACTACTTCTCCGCTGCCAAGCGGGTATTTTGCTATATATATATAGATATATATAGATATATATATATATATATATATAGATATATATAGATATATATATATATATATATATATATAGATATGGGAACAACACTCATATCAATGAGAAAACAATTGCATTAACAATCATGTTACGTTATTTTTTACGTTTTTCCTTTTCTTTTTCATACCTTCTTTAACACACTACTTCTCCGCTGCGAAGCGCGGGTATTCTGCTAGTCTATACTAATAAAAGGCAAAGCCCTTACTGACTCACTCACTCACTCATCACTAATTCTCCAACTTCCCGTGTAGGTAGAAGGCTGAAATTTGGCAGGATTATTCCTTACTGCTTACTTACAAAATTTAAGCAGACTACATTTCAAAATTCTACACGTAACGGTCATAACGGCTGATAACGGTCGACAACGTCCGCCATGTTGAACTTTCTTATTCATGGCTCCATCTTCACGAAATTTGGTAGGCGGCTTCCCTGCGCTAACCGAAACCAATGTACGTACTTATTTCGTACACATTCCCTTCCTTGCTTCGCCACGGGATTCACATCTCCCTGCTGATAACTACAGCCTTTTTATTTAATCCACGGCTTCTCCTGTGTTTTATTGTTCATTTATTACAATTATAGTTATTGTGTGGGTATTTTAGACTTACTTTACATTGTTCAGGTACCCATTTCCTTTATCATTCCAACCGCATTCCCCATTAACATGTCTATCGAGGTGATCACCATCGATCAAAGAACTGTCACTTACCGAGTGGTTTCCATGCCCAGAGATGGCACCTACCTTTTCCATTCTCTTTGTTACATATTGCACGGCCATATCAGGCTCACTCTTGATATCCAGAGGAACATTGTGTCTTATGTATTGAAAAACTGGGACAGGTTCAAGGTATGGACTGATGATGGTATAGGAGATAATTATACTACACGGGAGAACTATAAGAGTGAAATGCTTAAGCCCTTCACCTGTGCATCTGCATGTGAGTTGATTGCTGCCGCTGAATTGTTCGGTTGTCGCTTTCAAGTGTGCCAAAATGGCCAAATATTTTACACCTTTCGACAACCGCCAATGCCTCTTAAACATCTTAGATTGACAGGTGACAGTTTCAGTAGTGGACACTTTGATGTTTATGAATGTTTAAACTCTCAAAAGCTGGATGTGAAGTTATCGATGAAACCGGTTGTATGCTTACAATGCTTGACAGATGCCGAATGTCTCTTCAACACAAGTCCTGCAAATACTGTCATAACTGAAATAAACCATGAAACTCAAACCGATTATGACAGCAGCAATCCAAGCTGTGAGATTTGAAACAAGATTACTTTTCATATGGCCAACCGTATGTTGCATGCTCAAGAGTAAGCTCAGTGCACAGCTTGGTCATATTACAACCGGAGGGCCGAACTGACAATGTGGCATACAAAGAGATCCTTAACAAATAATTATTGGTATATTTTCCCTCAGTTTAAAAAAGGTTTAATTTTCTTCTTAGTAAAAATTTTAAGGCAGTACTTAGCCGCTGCAAAGCACGAGTATTTTGCTAGTTCATAATAATTTTTATCTAATTAGAAAATAATTATAATATGCCATCTATTGGAATGTATTTTGTAATGCATGTAATAGTAATAAAATGCATTACAGACTGCAAACATTTGAGGAACCTATACCAAATGCTGTATAACTGAGGCAGCAGACAAACTGACTCTGTAATTTAATAAAGGAAAATATAAATATAATCAGGTCAGGAAATAAAAGAGAGTCTCATTTGATTTAATTAAATATTCTGGGGATCTGCCTTCATTAATATAGCAAAATATATAATAATAATAATAATAATAAATCGTGTAAATAAATAACAGATTCCACTAACAGCTATAAAAAGGGCATGCTTGCTTTCTAAGACCCTAGGTTGAAACCCCATGGTCAGCTGCTTCTCTCTGTGTTACGGTCAATAGGCTTCAAGTTTCCTTCATAAGGTTTTCTTTTGAAGTGAAAAATACAATGCATTGAATAAGTACACATGAGAAATGCCTTGGAGTGAATGTGTTGAGAATGACCTTGAGTGAGGTTATATCATGTGACATCATAGGTACAATGGACTTAAGCATTGTTCAATCTATTTAATTTGGTGGCATTTCCGCACTGAGATTTAGATGCTAGACCAATAGTCTATTGTGGACTGGGCCAACAAGTATTATATATAATTGCACATTATATCTAGATGTTGCATGCTATGTATACTTTTGTGTTGGTGTGTTATGTACTGTATTTTGTCTTTGTTGGTATCGTATTGTGTCAGCTGTTCTGAGGAGTCATGTAATTAAATATTTTATTGTAAATATGTACACAAAACAGTACCTTGACCTTGAACTCTGTCTTTATATTCAGTTTTAATGTTTTCCTGTATGCAATTGTTTTTGTTCTTCATGATTTTCTAAATATTTACTGTATTTTACATTAACAAAGCTTGTTGCATTCATTAACATATTGTTGATTTTTGTATCTTTGATATTAATTTCAAGTATTTATACTAATGAAAAATGCTTTATTTGCTGCATTTAAAAATAATTTTTAGTTAAATAAACAAGTGAAAAGTGTATGTTGACCTGTATCAGGGATCATATTATTGATTTTGCTATTTTGCAAGCATGTGAGAAAGAGAATATAATGAAAAAATTACATTTTATCCTCTCTAAGGATGGTAGTCTTGAGGAGAAAGATTTCAGCCATCCAGTACCCTTTAGTTTAAGAAAGATGGAATACTTTAGTTTTTTATGGGTAAATATGTACTTATGAATTTCTTTAATGAAAGTAATACTTTTTGTTCTCTGTCCTTTGGTACAGGAAAGATTATAAAGTCTGTCCCCGGTAAACTTATTAAAGAGGTAAGAAATCAAAATTCACTGCTTTTTCGTGCAAATTACTGTTACTTACTAAAGGAACAGTGAGACTTTTATAACTTTTATGGTTTTTTTTTATATTTTTCTATAATATAAAGGGTATTATTGATTGCTTCATTATATTAAAGTACTCTGATTATAGTTTTTTGAGTGCATACTAAGGTGTCATAATATTAGGAATAGCTACACATTTCAGTTATTTCTTTTGGCATACACTTACAAGTCAAATGAATAAAGTATCAGAATCTGATGAATTGCCTATTATTTACATTTTCAGAAAGGTCAACATTTGGAACCTTTTATAATGTCCTTCTTCAATTCTTGTGAGTCTCCAAAACCTAAACCAAGTAAACCGGAACTTACTATACTTAGCCCTACATCAGAAAACAACAAAAAGGTCAGTTGTTTGCTTTATTCATTACTGGTGTAATTTGTTTTTAAAAGATCAAATGATGCAGTACATAATTGAAATGTTTTTGGAAAAGGTTTTTACTAAACACCAAGGCTCTTTTGTGAAGTATTGTTCTGCCACAATGTGAACAGAATAGTTATATTAGTTTTGCTTTGAAGTGAAGACCCAACAATCTACCCGTCTATAATCAATTATTAATATTTAACATGGAAAGTCCCAAGGTGAATCTTTTGGAAATTCAAGTGATCATAAACACTATTTTGTGTGAGGTTTGGTGGTTATTTGGTTTAAAATAACTGGTTTATGAAGCTCAGTAAAGTTTTAAACATAAACATTAGATAATTATTAGGTTGACAGTATATTCCTAGTGACATTTTTTGTCTGATAAGTAACATTTAATCAGACACTCTATAGCAACAGTTCTGCATACATTTTTATTGATCAAACTTTTATATGTGTGTATGCTTGATTTTAAGCATATTTTAGTTATTCTGACAGCACTATGCTAACCATATACTACCAAACACGTCCCACTGCTTTTTCCTTAGTTAATGGGATTTGCATCTTCTCCAGAGAAAAGGTAATAAGAATCACTGAGGTGGTAGTAAAAACTGATAAATACATATAGAAAATCAGGTGTCAATTGTGAGATATTCAGAGAAAGTTATAATGTCACTAAGATTAAATAATTATATGCTAATTTTCTTAAACAAATTACAACCTTGAAAGAAACTTTTTTTTCAAGTTCTGCTATATATAAAATGCAATTTGCTCAAAGGGGTCTTTGAAATTAGTCAAACTATTTTGTCACATGATTAAAAATTCACATAACAGGAAGAACGTAATAAAATTGCAGTGTGGTAGTACGTCTCACCTTTTTGTGTTTTTTGATTTGATTTACCTTATTTATCCCTGAGGGGAAATTGTCTTTGCACATAACCTTTCGGGATCAGAGTGCAGGGCTTGCCACTGTACAGCTCCTTTGGAGCATATAAGTGGTCTTTGTCCCATATTCCAGCAGCAACATTGGTTGCTGTCTCTAAATTGGCTCAATAAATAGATGCATATTAGGCATCAGTTTCATGCAACCCAGTAGTAAAACGGAAAAGATGTACACCACAACAGTTTTTATGAGAACAGGCCATTCAGACTACTTGTAATTTTTGTTCTTGTAATTTCTCTTTTTTTTTAATTGAAGAAAATAACATTGCTTTTGCCACTCCTCTCTTTTTCGCGGGTGGGGGTTGAATTCTGTTTTGTTAAGTTTGACTTGATTGTATGTAAAGGCAAATATGAAAACAAAAAAGTCCTTTTCCCTGGTATAAATGCTTATTCTAAAAATTTTTCAATTAGATCTCAGTCATATTTTTAAAAATATTTTAATCGGACCCTCTGAGCAAAAATTAGATTTTTTCCAAATTCAGATAGTACAGAATATCAGTTACGCACTGACTTATAAAAGATGGGTTGGGATTCTTCCATTTGAGCAAGATAAGTCTATGTGCTAGTAGGCATTCAAAGGTTTTTGTCAAAAAATAATGTTAATTTGATGCACTTACAAAACATGTGGCCCAGTGAGGCTGGAGTTAGATTGCAATGTTCACAGGTTGGATCAAGATTTTGGACAATTGTAAATGAGATAAATGTGATTAATGCAACATTTTAAGTTGAATGATTGAATGCTTTGCGCATAAGAAGCTAGAGTGTATTCTATGCATTACTGCCTTCCACTCCATTTCTGGGATATTAAATGAAACATCCTTTCCCACCTATACCATAGGATCTTTGAAAGGAGGAGACTTTAATGTGTTTTTATATATTGTTGAGATGCTGTCTGAGTCTTCAAGTCTGAATACAAATGCATGGGAGGTGTGAAAAATTCTCTTTAGCAAAAAATCTGATTTGAACATAGTGGAAAAATTGTGTTTCTGGGAAAGTAAATTTGAAGCTTAATTCTTCATAACATAGAAAACCATTATCTCTGTGCAGTTCTCTAAGTGTCTTAGTCACGGATGTTTTCCAAAGATTAAATCCTGTTTAGGTTTGAGAGGGCTAAAAAAGGAGATTGTCATGTAGAGGTGTAACAGTTAAAAGTTTCTATGCCTTGAAGTGCATCTTGCATTAGTTCATATTCTGATTGATTAATGGATGATCAGATTATTGGTATATTGACAATAATTAATATTTACTGGGGCACAAAATAGAGCATATAAAGAAGTACAGCAAGATTCAATTTATATCGAGTCATGCCTTCTGTATATTCATCAGTTTGTATCAATTTCCAGGTCTTTATAGCGTGTGTATTTTCCCCCAGTAATAAAATTAAAAGTTAGATAGTGCCATGCCACCTTCTGCTTTAGGTCTTTGTAGAGTCACATTTTGAATAATACATAGACATCTCAAATTCCATATAAATTAGGTTATAATTGAGTCTAATTTATTAAAGAATTGTTTGCTAATGTATATATAGATGCTCTGAAATAGAAAAAGAAGCTACGACACTAGTTCACATCTTGTTTGATTTTTTTTTTTCCATGCTAATAGCAAAAGTCTTTTCCTATAGAATGGATCGCTTGGAGACCTGGTGTATTCCTGATCTATTCTGGTTATTTTGCTGATTAACTGTGACGTCTTGTTGGTCTCCAATTTATTTTTATGGGAAAGATATGAAATTAGCTGTTCTCTTAAAAACACCTTAGAGTTTCCCAGGGTATTCCTGTATAGACCTCTGAGTTTACATTTGTCAATATGTTTGGAGGTGAATTCTGTAAAGTTCATATCTGCCTATGGAAGGTGGTTAAAATGCCAGCTATGAAATGAGTGTGTAGCTTAGGATCAGAGGGACATGATCAGAGATAACAACAGCATTTTACTTACAAAATTTGATAGTGAGCAATACATTTTTATCAATAAAGAAATAATCAATTCTTGAATATCAATAATGTACTGGTAAGAAGAAGCAATATTCTGTTGAGTTTGGATTTAAGAAACTTCATGGGTCTGATAAGTTATGATCCATTACAAACTGTATGATTGTCATTGTAGTATTAAGATTTTAATTGCCACTGTAGTTGATGATCTATCCAGGTCTGGATTTAAAACACAGTCTCCAGGCATTATAATTTTATGAGTGCTCATAGTGGGAATTGATGCAAATGTATTTTGGCTTTAATCTATATGATTCACATTAGGTGCATAAATATTTATCAAAATTACTTTAGATTTGACTAAATTACCAATCAATATGACTTAGTGCCTTTCAAGATCAGATGCTACATCTGATGCTACAAACTAGATTGTAATATGTATCAAGATTCCCATACCTCTAGTTTTCTTTATATAGCCGCAGTGAAAAATTGCCATTCCAATTTCTTTGCAGTCAGAACTGGTCCTTATTTGTTAAATGAGTGTCCTTTAACACTAGAATCCCTGAAGCCTACAAAAAAACTTGTAATCCCGGCCTACCTTAAATTCCTTTGCACCTCTCCATCCATCCATCCATCCATCCATTATTCAACCCGCTATATCCTAACTACAGGGTCACAGGGGGTCTGCTGGAGTCAATCCCAGCCAACACAGGGCGCAGGGCAGGAAACAAACCCCGGGCAGGGCGCCAGCCCACCACAGGGCACGCACACACACACGGGACAATTTAGAATTGCCAATCCACCAAACCTGCATGTCTTTGAACTGTGGGAGGAAACCAGAGTACCCGGAGGAAGCCCGCACAGACACGGGGAGAAAATGCAAACTCCACGCAGGGAGGACCCGGGAAGTGAACCCAGGTCTCCTAACTGCGAGGCAGCAGCGCTACCCACTGCGCCACCGTGCTGCCCACCTCTCCATCAGCATCTTTTATTTTGTAAATGTGTTAATCAGCACAAGCAGCCTGCTGTTCTTAAACCCACACCAAACCTTGACGGAAATCAACCTGGGCTAAAGGTTCTTCCAGCTTAAGCCAAGGCTCTTTATCTGTGTGTGAGGTGCCTGGAGTTGTATTGGGTAAATAATACTGTATATTGTTATTTGAAATTTGGTCCAGCTATCAAACTGGACAAAGGCAGGGCCGTAACAACACACAGCTTCTTCATAGCGCTTTCGCTGGCTAAAAGACTGCACTGCAAAGCAACTCTGCTTGGCACCATTTTATATTCCAGTAACCACTTGAATGAGATTGAATCTGTTTCTGCCTCTTTCGCACACCCACACACACATTCATCCATGAAAATGTCACTATTTGAAAACGCTATGCCATTGAACATTTTTTTTTCCGATCTTGCCCATACTTTAAGAAGTCTGTCTGCATTTTCAGTACCATGCACCATAACGTGGAGCACAGGCAAGTACAGTGTTATCATCTATGCACTTGCTATTATATCCAGTGACTGATGATGCATAATCCTCTAATTTGATCAGATTGCAACAAGTGGTATCTGCTTTAAACATGGCCCAGTCTGTAAAGTCAAAACAGTCCTACAGGGCTTAAATAGCTTCCTCTGGCCAAACTTTGAGTTGTTTGAGAATTGGTTTGGACCGTTTAAGCAGTGTTCTGTATGCAGGCATAATAAAAATGAGATCAGAAAAACTGAGATGTAAGTGGGGTATGGCTTTGTAAGCATCACGAGAGTTTGTAAACAAAAGGTCAATTTTTGGCGTTTTTCAGCCGTGGTTGGAAACTTCACTTGTTAATGTGAAACCTGAGAAAAACTGTCTTTTTCCCTCATTTCTCACTGGGTTATCTGTTGAAGTATGAGGTCATGCAGCTTGTTGTTCAGTGAGAAAACATTTGAAAGCAGGATAGAAGGGAACACCGACCTGATCTGTGTCTTTTTTTTTTCCTATCATCATCGCTCCCGTTTCCATTCACATGGCTTGCAAGTCTTTCTTTCAAAGCCAACTTGTATGAAGCTGTGTTCCAGTAGCCTGATCTTTGCAAAATGCCAAGGCTTCTCAGCTTCTTGTGTGCTGAGCAGTGATCAGTGATGTAAAACAGTGTATAGCGACAGTGCTTTTTTTTCTGGATTATATACACACCACAATCCACATGAGTGACAAGATTAACACAGCCTCTGTGTGTGCTGCTATCTAACAGAAATAATGTATTTGTAGGAAGAGATAAGGAAGGCTTTGAAAGAAGAAAGGTAAAGCTACATTCAGCATGAGTAAATATGAATTCCAACATGCAGTAATGACGACCAAGACTGCAAATAGGGACAAGTTGGAAAATAAAATAAGCAGTTACATCAGATATGTCTTTGGACACCTTTAGTTAATTACTTACTTCAAACTAATCACTGTTTTGCATACTGATGACCACTCCCGCCAAAACAGATGGTATAAATTCTGCTACAGAATTGATGTTCAAAACAAGATGAAGCAGCACATTGAACAGAAGCAACTAGCTATGTGTCTTCAACCACTATTTATTGTTCAGGGGCATGAACTAAAAGTCAGCTTCTTAACACACAGGATAGCATCTGGACCTGACCTTGCTTCAGCATGGATGCTTAAATCTGTGCTAATCATCATGTCCCAGTTTTACACATTTTTAACTCCGTCATTTCAGCATGCTTAAGTTCCAAACTCCTTTAAAATGACTACTGCAACACCTTTTTTTTAAAGACATCCACTGTACGTTACCTCAATGACTACTGACCTGTCACCGTGATATCTGTCAGAATGAATGTGTTTGATCGACTCACAGCTATTTCCCATTTAACCTGCACTTGAAACTACTAGCTTGTCTACAGAGGTGATGGGTCAGCAGGGGATTCAGTAACTTTAGGGCTACAAAATTTTCTTCAACATCTGGAATCACATACCCTTTAAGTCCAGATAGTCTTTATTTCCAAATTCTCAACCTTAAACACAGTTACTCATTGCAAGAGTTTTGAAGGAATGTAACAAATATTAGTCAGTCCATGTCTTACTATCTTATTGTTTTCTGGTGAAACAAACAATATTTCTAAACCTCACAGCTTTTGCACAAGTTTCCTACAAGGTTGTATCTTATCCTCATTGATTTATTTGTTGTGCATGAACTGCTGAATTTCATTTACAAAAGTAACAGTGGTCAGTTCTATGGATATCGATCGTATGGGTCTCATTATAAACTATGACAAGACTAAATATAGCAAATGGGGAAAAACTTTTCAGATGGAGCAGCCTCAGTAATCCCAAAGTAAATATCAAGAAAGCAAAAAAATGGTGGTGGACTTTAAGCAAGCCAGAAAGATCACCCTTACTTTTATTAAAAAAAAAAAAAAAAACTAGCGTTGAGGAGAACAATATGGATTCATTGATGTTAAGCAATCAGTTACTTAATTGCTTTGCTTTTGACAATACAGATGATTCATTAGAAATTTTGGTAAGGCTCCCACCTTGTCTTTATCTTACTCATTAGACGGTATTTCCCAGCCATTAGAATTGCATCAAAGTGACTAAAGTACACTTTTTTAAATAAACTGAACAATAATATAATTTATTGATATAAAAATGATTAAAGAACTATGTTAAGTGGCTTATGTATTAACATAAATGATGGTACTCAAGACACAGAAAATGCTGTTTGTATTTAGAGAGCTCACTTGTGATCTAATGCATAGGCAGTCGATAAGAGGTTGTTCAGCCTTTTTGCTGCAACTCTAGACTTTTGACACCAAAACTACAGTAGATTTTCAGCTTAGTTTAAGGGGTTCACTAAAAATATTGTATGAGCCGTTTAGAAATTACATACATTTTTCTGCATAGCACCCCCACCATACTCAAAAGTATTTAGACATTTGACTGACAAGCTGTTCCATAGCCAGGTGGGAGAAGGTCCTTCATTATTCCATTAACTATTAAGCAGTTAAATGGTCTGGAATTTGGAAGCTGTCACTGTGAACTCTCAGTATGAGGTCCAAGGAGCTATCCATGCAAGTAACAATAGTTCGTCATTAGCATGAGAAAACAAAACAAATGCTTTAGAGAGATAGCAGAAACACGAGGTGTGGTCAAGTCAACCATTTTGTACATTCATAAAAGAAGGAACACAGTGGGTGAACTCAGCAACATAAGAAGGTCTGGAAAACCACAGAAGACAGCTGTGCTGAATGATTGCAGAATTCTGTCCTTGGTGAAGAAGAACCCATTCACAACATTTAGCCAAACCAAGAACACTCTCTGGGAGTTAGACCTATCATCACCAAAGGCTGCAATCAAGAGAAGACTTCATGAAAGTAATGACAGTGTGTTTACCATAAGTTGAAAACCACTGGTAAATCTCAAGCGTAGGAAGGACAGATTAAACTTTGCCAGAAAGCATTTTTTAAAAGCCTGTCCAGTTCTAGAATACTTTTCTTTAGACAAAGGAAACTAAGATCAATATATACCAGAATGCTGGAAAGAGAATAATATGGAGAAGAGAAGAAACGGCAATATAATGAATCAATGAATACCATATCATCTGTGAAACATGGTGGAGGCAGGTTTATGGCATGATCATGAATAGCTGCGAATGGAAGTCATTTACTTGTGTTTGTTGATGATGTGACTGCTGGCAGAAGTAGCAGGATGAATTCTAAAGTTTATAATGCTATACCTTCTGCTCAGATTTAGCCAAATGATACAAAACTTCACAGTACAGATGGACAGTGAGCCAAATCATTTTATGAAAGCAAACCAAGTACTTTTCAACACAAAGTAGTGGAATACTCCTCCAAGGCCAAGTCAATCAACTCACCCCAAACCAATTTCATTTCCATTGCTGAAGATAAAACTGATAGCAGAAAGTCCAATGAACAAGCAGCACCGGAAGACAGCTGCAGTAAAGGCCTAACAAAGTATCCCTAGGGTTCTAGACTAAAGGCAGTTACTGACTGTAAAAGGATTTTCAAACAAATATTGAAAATTATCATTATATTTATGATTATCTTAGCTTGTTCAAATGCTTTTGAGCCCCTGCAAATGGTGGGGGGGGATCTGTGCAGAAAAATGGCTGTCATACCTAAGCAGCTCATACAACGTTTTTTGGTAAACCCCTTAAATTAAAGTTGTAAGTCTACCAATCATATAATGATTGCTTAATTTCAAATCCATTGTGGTGGTGAAAATCGTGTTACTCACCAAATTCTTACAGACCAAACTGTAAAAAATTACCTACCCGTAGGAGACAGAGCATGACATTTATTCTTTCTTGTTTAAGATGGTCCTTTTTCTCCTGGCATTGTTTTTTTTAGACCGTAACATACACATTTTCATAAAAGTTTCCCGTATTGTGTACATCTATATATTTATTTCACGAGATATCTACTTAACAGATTTACATCGGGTTTTTTTCTATCATTTGCTTAAACATTCTGGTTGATTTTGCGACTTTGTGCAAAGTTTCACAGTTGGCTTGCAGTACTGATTTATTTGATTTGTGCGAGAGATTGGCTGCGGGGAGGGGGGAGAGGCCCTCCTCACTCACATCCCAGCCCCCGTTTAAGTCGGTCTACCTCTTGCCACGTGTTGGAGTATACCTTACCTCTGCTTAGCTAGTGACACCTGTTTGTTCAACAGACAATAGCATGTACAGATTTTTAAGGAGTAACATTTGACGTTTTTGAGAGAAAGATCAGAGCTACTTGTGTTTTAGAGGGTAGCTGCTGATTGCCAGACATATCACGGCCCCGTGCTTTTCTCTCCATGTGGGGGACACTCTCCCGTCAGAGTTGAACACAATCAAATACAGTCCCAATGTTTGACGTTGGAGCGTGCCCATCTTCTGCTTGGCCAGAATGACATTTTTTTTTTTTTATTTTATGATTTTTAAAATTTGTCCTTTCACTAGTACATGGACGGAGCCACAGGGTACAGCTAGTATGTGACAAATTAAATTTTAAGATTGTAAAACTATGTAAATCTCATATTTATAATTTTCCCATATTTTTATTACAAAGTTTTATCATTTTAAATTAAGTTGACCAAGTAACTGTAAGACATAATATTTTTGAAAGTTTCAAAAACATTTATTAATGCTGAGTCTGCTAAGATTTGCCTATCAAGATTTAGTATAAATATATTTATTTTATAGTGAAATATTTATTGCTTTTGGAATTTAATTGTATATGTCTTTTGTATATTTTTATGTTTAACTATTGTTTTTCAGCTTTTCAATGATTTGTTCAAAAACAATGCCAACCGATCAGAGTATACAGAGAAAAAACATAATCAAAACTACTTCATGGAGGTGATAACAGTGGAAGGAGTCTATGATTGTTTGATGTATGTTGGTAAGTCAAATCACTAACTGAATCAAGATGATTATAATATCCATTATTAGCAAGCATTTTGTTGTTGAATTCAAGGCAGTTGAGTTTTGCATTACAGAGAAGGTAGGAAAAACTAAATGCTGTTTTAGGATGGTATTTTTTTAATGGTGGAAATAAAGCAAGCCTCAATAAGGGGATGGTGGGGCTAATAAAAATAACTATGGAAAGTATTTTCAACTTAATACGTCTTGTAGAGTGCAGTTAAAACTAAAATGCACTGAGAGTGCTAAAATGGAACCCATTTGTGAGGGTAGATAATATTGTCTTTTCCAATGAATTCTTGATGTTAAGCTCTTTAATGCATGACAACTGTGCTCACATATTTTCATGGTGATACTGATTGGACAAGTAGGTACTTTGCATGTTGACATTTTGGACATTGGCAATGGAAAGTAGCCATTTTTCACAGAACTTCAGTTATTTTGCAGGGAAGGGAATCAAAGGAAGTCGATGGATTTCAGTATGTTTAGCTGATTTCATCACTGTGCTTACTGTAGGACTGCATGTTCACCTTCAAAAGGCAGATGCTTGTTCTCCAGATATCATCTGAGAGTACTGTTGGTAATAATGAATATGATATTGTTCAGAGAGCATGACACTCGTCTAGCTTCAATACATGCCTAAGAGAGTTTTGTATTCAAGAAGCATGCATAAAATGATTTTACTTATAAAAATGGTTTCCTTTATCTTGTTTAATTTTGTTATTGTATAGACCAGTCTTTCCCAACCTCGGTCCTGGAGGCACACTGTGGCTGCAAGTTTTTGTTCCAACCAGCTTCTGTTTTTAATTGGACTCGTGGGCTAATTAAGTGATATGTTATTTCCCAAGTTGTGTGTTTTGGTAACAATATAGAAATTAGAAAACTTAGTTTGTATATATATTGTGAGCTGGAGGGCTGATCGCACCTCAAATAGAGACAAACGCCCCTGGGAAAACCACAAAGCCTGAAACACTGACTACCCTCACTTTGCTCCTTATCCTTGCACTATAACGCGTAATACAAGCCTCATGTACTCCGACTTAAAAGCCGTCTTGCGCCTGTCAGATTTGGAATTGATTGTTTGCTTTTATCTCTCTCTCTGCTCCTAGCGGAACTGTTATCTCTGACTTGTCATGGAGCACGTTTAAGCTCATGTGTTTGCAGTGCTTGAATAAAAATCCTTCTTGTTTCTACGACCTCCTGTATCTCTGTGCAAATCTGTGACCCAAGCGTTATATATATATATACAGTATATATATATATATATATATATATATACATACAGTATATATATATATATATATATACATATATATATATATATATATATATATATATATATATATATATATATATATATACATATATATATATATATATATATATACATATATATAAAATGTACCAAGCAGTTATATGGGAATAATGTATTTTTATCTTGATTTTCATTCTACTTTTCTAGGCGTTCTAATTGTTGAATTAATTCATTATTTACTAATAAGTGGGTCTGATGATAAAGTAGTTACAGTACAGTAAAGTAGTTACTGATTATTCAGTGTTGTTTGCTAGCATTTCTGCTATGCTCATTTTTAATTGTCATTGATAAGATACAACAAAGGGGGGAAAACTGCACAGAGAAAGGGCAAAATATAATGAAATCAGCCAAAGAGAGTTAAGCATTTAAATTTATAGAAAAAGCAGAAATATTTCTAAATGTCTTATAAATGTAAAAATCATGTTGCTGTGCTTTTCTGAATGTAGAATAAAAGAAAAATAATACCAGCTAATTAAATGAGATCAGTGTTATCAGGTATTGTCACTGTTTAGGAATCCGGTTGGAACAAAAACCTGCAGCCACAGTGTGCCCCCAGGACCGAGGTTGGGAAACACTGGTATAGACTTATCTTTTTTCAAAATATGTTCCAGCCTGGGATTTACAGTAATCATTACAAGTGAACCTTGAATCGGATTTGATTGTCTTTATAGATAGAGCTTTTTTCATGTAGGTAGTGGATAAAAAAAAAAAAGGTTGCTAAATCCATTTTACTAACATCCAAGTTATTAGTTGGATATGCTGGGAAGACCAATATATAAACCTACATTGGAAAATTGTTAAACAAATTTCAGCTTTTATAAGAGAATTTCAACTAGCTTAGTATCTGAGTTGCATTATTTCTTATTTTTCAGACCAGAATTTGTATGGGTTACAAAGGTATATATAAAAAAACTGGTACTTCTGCTGTTGATTTATGCAACATAATCAAATTTTTAATTTTGGTCTGTGAAAAGTATTCTTCCCTTATTATATTTAACTGAATTAAATTAATAGTTAAATTTGCTGCTTGAAGTTTTGGCTAACAATGAGACCCAATTGGGACCCATTCTAAATCCAACTTCCCTTGTCCACTTACCATCACAGTGAGATTTTTAGTTGTCACATTCTAGTACTGTGATAAAAGGAAATTCCTGGTATTCTCAAGAAAAACGTCTTTCTGGTAAGGCTTATAAAACCATTTCTTATGCTCTTGAGCTCCACTGAAATCATATTGTTAACACAGAGAATGTTTTGGACTTTAGGCAATCATTTGGCCATCTAACAATAAAATATCCCATTACATCATAAAGAACCTTTTAAACATCACCCAGAGATTCTCAGTCCTCTCTCAGCTCACCTACAAGAATGTAATGTTAGAAAGATGCTAGGCAAAATTAAATTATTGGCATAGCTGCATGTGGTAAACAATTAAAACGAACATACTTCTTACTTCATGTATATTAAAATACACCTGGATAAAACTCTACAATTCTTTGGACAGCTGAATCAAAAGTGAAACCTTTTGGCAGACCAATGTATTGGCCTTATTATATATAGACCTTATTATATTTATTATTATTATTATTAGATAAAAGCCTACACTACACTCCACAGTAAAAACATACTAAGTATGAACTTGCACAATAATAGTCTAAGGTGACAGTGTGATTTGGGAGTTCATTGCTATATGAAAACTCAAAACAGCATATCACAAAAGGAGCTATGAATTTCCATTTGTAGATCACTGAAACAAGTCACACTGTCATTCTAAAAGCTTAAGTGCATCTTGGTTATGCAGCAATACAAATTTATAAAGCAAAAAAACAAGCCAATATTAGCATTGCTGAAAAAAGAATATTAGATCTAAATCCATTTCTGTGGATGTGTTGCATTACAAATGGATGGTTTGTTTATTAGTTCAGGTATATCCATATGTCCATAAACTCACTGGAAAATGATTGGAAAGTAGATATAAAGCAAGGATCATCAGGCTTGTCTGGTGATAACTGGTGTAATCAACTTATGCATAGCAGACTGAAAAGGAGAATGGGAAGGCATTCAGGTTGAGCATGCATATCGTTATTCAGAAATTTATTAACAAGTAGTGCCTGTCTTTTGTAAAGGTTATGATCAGTGTTATTCCATAATTTAGCTTGATTATTCATTTTGAATGTATGTTGACTTGCCAATTAGATATTTATGGTATTGAGCCCATGATTGCATGGATTTCCCAGAGATGATGGGTACATGATGCAAGATAACTTACTTTTAAAATAAATCCACATTGTACTAAGTATGTAAAAATAAACAAATGGTAAAGTCACATAAAATGCATAGCATATAATCATAGCCTTCATTGAGGATGAACTAATTCCACGATTATCCTTTTTACTCACACTTGTTTCTAAATGAAGCAAATGTTACAGCGTCTTTATTGGAGGCAAGATTCTCTATTATAGACCGCCAGTGCTGCAAAGAATGCTGGAGGCGATCTGTTTGGTTTAAATGTATGGCTGCATGAAGGTTTGCATCTCAGGTTTACCTATATCATGCAGGCATATGACTGTGTACCTTTCAGTATTTTTAGAGGACGTCAATATTTGCATACTTCAGTACAAATAATGTATGCATTTTGTTTATTTATAACTGCAGTTCTCAACCTTTCCAGTGCCACGAGCCTTTAATACAATTGCCCATGCTGTTGTGACCCCAACCGTAAAATTTTTTCCGTTGCTACTTCATAGCTTTAATTTTGATACTGTTATGAATCGTAATGTAAATATCTGATATGCAGGATGTATTTTCATTGTTACAAATTGAACATAATTAAAGCATAGCGATTAATAACAAAAACAATATGTAATTATATATTGTGAAATATTTATTTCTAATTACATTATAAATTAAATTTTGTCTTTATGACTTACGTTTATTTGTTTTTCTTCATTGTGTATTAAACTTTATTCACCGTATTCATGTTGTATACTTATGTGAAAATATGAAAAGCATGGCGTAGCATGGGTAACAGTCTTAATATCACAACAGTAAACTACATTGCTACAAAATTGTTGCAACAGTATGCGATCATCTTCTGCAACAAGTCTATTTCTGTATTTAGACTTGATAACCAACAGTGGAACACCCTGAAGGTTGAGGCTGTTCTTCTTTCTCACCAGATCAGAAATTCTCGCCCTGGGCAGATCTTATACTCTTTTCCTCCTTTTTAAATTTTGCAAGAGCACAGTTTTGGAACCATAATTGTTAGCTTCTTCCTTGCGAAGGGCTTGACTATGCACAAAGATAAACACAAAAGAGCACAAAAGTTAACTCTTTACACAGCGAAACACATTGATGCTGAATGAGTGAGATGAGACTTCCTGGATAACGCAGCGGAATCGAATTCGGCGCTCCGTTGCTAAGCCAATCAGCACACAGGAACTTAACTGTGCGCTCTGATTGGGTAGCTTCTCAGCCATCCGCCAATAGCGCCCCTTGTATGAAATCAACTGGGCAAACCAACTGAGGAAGCATGTACCAGAAGTAAAAAGACCCATTAACCGCATAAACCTGCAAAGCGGCGAAAAATCTGTGTTACATATTTAGATATGCTTACATATAAAATCCGTGATAGAGTGAAGCCGCAAAAGTGAAAGCGCGATATAGTGAGGGATTAGTGTAGACAAAACCCATATTTCCAATGGTCTTAGGCGACCCCTGGCAAATCGTCGTTCGACCCCTGATGGGGTCACGACCCACAGGTTGAGAACCGCTGATTTATAAAGATTTATGGTCAGATATTTTCCAAAAAATTTTTATTAAAATGTTGCTAGTAATATTTCATTAAGGGCTTAAGTGATTCCGAATAAGGAACCTGAATCTGTTTTTGGTCTTTATTGTGGATTAAAATTGGTCATTGCTGATTATCTAACAAGTAAAAATACTTGACAACTGTATGAACTCTCATCCTAACCCTAAAACTTTAAATGGATTTAGTAAATGGACAATGATTAAAAATGGTTGTCACTGTTTCGTTGATTTTTGACTATATTTAATTTATACCATGACCTTAAAGGGCAGTGTACAAAACTAAATTGAAAGCTCAAAATCAAATCGAAAAGCACAATAGCATATCAGAAAATCACCCATTGTTTGCAATTGCTTTTTACGTACTGTACATGTAATGTTAAAAGTTCATATTAAAATGCAAACTTTGAAAAAATGTTCAAAAACTTTGACCAACTCTGCCAAGTGCACTGAAGTCAAAGGGTAATGTGGAAGAAAATAAGCCAGAATATTTTATTTTACTATATATACTCGCGTTTAAGTTCTCCCGCGGATAAGTCATGGCTTGATTTTACCATATAATTATCTGGATTTTGTAATGTTGGTCATATAAGTCAAATGCGGAAAACTCACACTATTGGTACAAGAGATTATGATATGCTAATGCCCACCTAACCATGGAGCACACTGCCTTTTTTTTCTGTGTATTGCACCTATGTGACCACACGGTAATACCTGAACTATTCCAAAGCGATGTTTGCACTGTTTTGTGTTTTTTGTATCTCACACCCTCATACACCTTTACCATAAGAGCATCCCTTATCAACGATGTAATGTTTGATCAGGAGAAACTATGAAGCTGGTTTTAAATTAAAAGTTGTTAAGGTAGAAAAAGAATTTGGTAACTGCACTGCTGCAACAAAATTCGATGTGTCTGAAAAACTGGTGCGAGGTTGGAGGAAGCAAGAAGATGTAAGAAAATAATAAGTGTCACATTTTTGAGTGGGCATACAAGTCAGGGTCTGATTTTATGATCGATTTTTAGGGTTTCAAGACCCGACTTATATGTGAATATATACGGTAACCAATGGATGTCTTTAATAGCATTAATGTTGATCCAGAACTTTACAATGTCAGTTAAAGCAGTCTACAGTTTTTTTTAGCTTAGAAATTCCCCTAATCATCCCATAAATCTTAGTTCATACCAACAAGTGATGGGTCATGTCTGGTTATCCTTAGCAAACATTTATCAGCTTTGCTAGTTACAGAGACCATTAATTGTCTTATCAATAACTCCCTGTCCTTGAAACTCCAAAATTCTCTGTACCTATAAAGATACAGATTTGGTTACAACTTAAAGAAAATAAATAGTATGAAACTATTTAAGAAACGCAGTTCATTACTTCTTGTTAAACAATGACATATTTTCCTAGTGATAGAATTTAAAGTTAACTGAACAGAATACAAATCCTGAATAGTCATTTGCAGTTTGAGCTTCTATTCTTTCACAGAAAGGAGGAGCTGAATTAGGTTTGAGTGGATTATAGTGGGTCATTTGTCTTTTAAATGATCACAAATGGCCACAAACTAACTAGGTAGATAAAATATACATCATTTTAGTCACAGAGTTCCAGTTGTTGGGGCACACATTGGCCATTCAATTTAAATATCTTTTTTGTTACTTACTGTATGTACAGGTGAAGATGCTTCACACCTTTTCCATTATGAAGAAAGAAACTCCATGCAAATACAGTGGAACCTCGGATCATAATTCGTTCCAAACCTCTGGTCGTAAACCGATTTGGTCGTGAACCGAATCATTTTCCCCATAGGATTGTATGTAAATACAATTAATCCATTCCAGACCGTACGAACTGTATGTAAATATTTTTTTTTTTAAAGATTAAACACAAATATAGTTAATTACACCATAGAATGCACAGTGTAATAGTAAACTAATATAAAAACATTGAATAACACTGACACAAAACACTCAGGCTTCCTGCTCAGCTAAACGAGCAGGCTCGCTCTCTCTCAGCAGCAGGCACCCTCTCTCTCTCTATCTCTCTCTCTCTCTCTCTCTCTCAGCAGCATGCACTCTCTCTCTCTCTCTCTCTCAGCAGCACGCAAGCCCGTGCTCTCTCTCTCTCTCTCTCTCTCTCCTTTTCTCTCTCTCTCTCAGCAGCACATGCTCTCTCTCCCTCTCCGTAACATTGCAGCAGTTTGCGCCATAGCCTTGCAAGTCGATCGCTGTATAAACATCTTATTTTAATGAGTTTTAAGCATTAGTGGGAAGGAACATTTGAACAAATCCGAACTTTATTTAAAAGCCAACAACAAGCAACCAAGAAAATAACATTACAGGAGTTTGCGCTATAGCCTTGCAACCGATCGCTGTATAAACACTTTTTTTAATGAGTTTTAAGCACAGGGGGAAAAAAATGAACATTTGAAAAAAGTGAAAAGTAACACCGCAACAATTCATGCTACAAACCGAAAAATGAACATTTGAAAAATCCGTAATACAAAAACTGACCTTGCATGGGTCGAGTTCTGGTATGAAGTGAGGAGGAACTGGGTGGAGAGGAGGTTACAGTTTTGAGGGAGAGTCTGGCTCCACGATGGAGGGATGTTTTCCTTCAGGTGTTTTTTCTCGTGTGATTTCTTAGGTTTCTGGTGTTTTTAGCTGTTTTGCTGGTGGGAGCAAAAGCATTATGCAGCCATTCCAAAAACAAAGTCCTTGTGACCCAACCCTTTGTGTTTGCCCTCCACATCACTGGCAGTCTGGCTTTGCTTACATTATGCTGCTTGAAAGCACGAGGGTTCTCAAATTGGTAAATTAATAAACTGGTAAACAGTTTTTCCACCTCTTCCAGCACTTGAGGTGTCTGCCTGGTTAACGCTTTAACTCCTTTTGCAACATCAGCTGCTTTAATAGATCCTTCCTGCTTTAGAATAGTCGAAATCGTAGGTTTTGACTTCTTGTACTCGGAGGCAAGATCAGTAACACGAATGCCACGCTCAATACTTTTCAATAATTTCTTTTTTTTACTTCGATTTCAATTTTCTGCAAAACTTTCTTCTCACCACTCTTCACTTGCTTAGAAGCCATGGCTAACTGCAAAAGCACACAAAATACTGTAGAGCACAAAGAGATCACAGATAAAGCACGCACGTCTGACTGAGAACAATGAACAGGGAGCGGCTCAACACGTGCTTAAATACAGTAATCGGCGTGTACGAACCGAAAGGGAAATGAAATAGAGCACAAAGAGTTCACAGGGAAAGCATGCACACATGTGCAAGCACGCACGTCTGACCGAGAACAATGCAACACGTGTGGAAATCATCAGCGCACAAACCGAAAGGGAAACTGGCTTGTTCGTATACCTAGTGTGTGGTCATAAACCGAGGCAAAAGTTTGGCAAACTTTTTGGTCGTAAACCGAGTTGTACGTGTACCGAGACGTTCGTGAACCGAGGTTCCACTGTAGTATTAAATTTTGTTATTTCTCAGTATCTCCTATGTTTTCTGACGAGGGAGGGGAGGCCTTCTTTACAGCTTGTTTTGACTGGTATATGCTGGCACATGTCAAATTACACATACAAGTTAGCAAAAAAGTGCTGCTTAGTATTCTCATTGTGTTATTCTCAGCTAATGTACCATTCCAATGAAAGTACTTTTTTTTTTTTTTTTAAATGGATACATGATGGAAATCGTACTGATTGGGTTATGACGTCACTGCACGTGGCTGCTACATTTCTGTGATGTCATGCTGGCCTCACACAGCAACATGGGGCACTAGAAAAAAAATATTTGTCTAGGCTGGCCACATTTCATGCAGATTTCCAGGAAAATATTAAGTGAACAAGGTCACTGGCAAACAGAGTTTATGCTCTGCAAACAATGCTTTAGCAAATTTAGACAACACTATTTATAGTAGAAAAATATTAAAAATGATAATTACTTGGTGTTAACATGTGCAATTAACACACAAAATTTCTGTGATAAAATTTTATAACGCAGCATCTAAATGTGTTAATTAAATTCAGATAATTTGACTAACCTTCACTCACAGAGAATGGGAGAAATTGCATCTGATTCAAAAGGTTCTTGACCCCAATTGCTCTGCTACAGAATTAATGCCTCTACACTGGCCAATTGTATTGTCTTTAACGTCATTACCATTATCCCTGAGATCAGCCGGTGGTAGTTACACACACACTGCTTTTCCTTGAGTTTATTAATTTAAAATGAATATCATCTGTTGACATAACTTCTTTTTTTTCTATATCTTTTCATAGCATTTTAAGCTTTGACTTTGCAAACTCTCTTTCTTGCCATATACAGTACATGTTGGCGCAGTGGTGGCACTTCTGCCCTGCAGTAATAATCAAGTTTTTTTTCCCTGAGTGTTCCCTTCGTGGATTTTGCACATTTTACCTATTTTTGTGTGGGTTTGCACCGGTTTCCACACACAGTTCAAAGACACACAGGTTACGTGTTTACGTGTGTGTTTGTATGTTCACCCTGCAATGTACTGGCACCCTGTCCAGGTGGTGTTCCTGCTTAGTGCCGCTGCCCCATGACCCTTGACCTGGATAAGCAAAGTTAGTCTTTGTAGTCAGCAACACCCCCTGCCAAATAACTGTTCCCATGGACCTGGCCTCTGATGGCCTCGTTCCTCCTCCAGAAAAACAGTTGTTGAGCGATACAGACATGACCAACAAAATTACATTGACTTAGATCTATTACAGTAGTGGAAGCTACATGAAGTCAAACACCCAGTCCTGGCTAAGTTAGGTAGAAAATATTAATAATTCCTGGCCACTACTGTCCCTTGTGAACATTTATTTTCTGCATGTGTTGTTAATATAAAAAGGGCATCCTTTGAACTGACATGTTTTGTGTAAAATGGTGTGCTTAAGAAATCGTCTGAATAAATATTCATAAAATCAATAATGTATTTTATTTTTTTTATCTTCATATCATTTTAATGACCGTACTATTGGCAGAAATAATCGAAGTCTTGACTAATTTGAATTTTCAAAAAAAATTGCTTTTGACTGATTAGGGATTCACCATTTATTCAGTTGTTTCTGTTACACAATACTATTAGTAAACTAACTTGAATAATTTAATATGCTTAGAAGAGCGGCTATTAAAACTATTTTCTATTAGGAAGTAATCAAAGTTTTTTTCTTCTTTTTAGAAAAATATTAATATACTTGAAGGAAAATAGTAAAAGTTTGATTAAAGCTCAGTTGATTTCAATAAAAAAAGTTTTAATTGTGCACATGATTATAGCCCTGGTAAAAATTGATTAAAGGTATTACCACTTTATGGAATAGTTTTCTTTTTCCAGTGACTGAATTGCTTCTTAAAAATGGATACAGCAACATATTAGACTTAATTTTATTTTTAAAAGCTTTCAAAAATTAAAGAGATCTAAACTTTTTGTTTCTCCCCCCTATGTACAAATTATAGCACGGGTTGTGTTCCATGTACCGGACTGGTTACATCATCTGTTGAGTGGAGGAAGGATTCTTTTCAAGAATACTCTTGAGGCCTATGCTGATTATTATTTGAAATACAAGTTAGATCAGGTTCTTCAGGAGCACAGAGCTGTTTCATTAATAACACTTTTAAGAGGTATGTATTTTCTTGTGTTTTATCTTTTAAAAAAACTGCTTCATTTTATCACATTTTTTTATAATGCAGCATTTTTCCAGTTGTCACAGTAAACAGAAAATTAAAGTAACAATTTTTAAACATAAAACCTGGTGGTTGGCGGGTAGGGTTGATTGGATGCAATTAAACATAATAAAAACTAAGAGTTACACAGAAAGTGGCATGATGCATCTTTGTCCTGGGATTCAATCACTGTCAAAAAGTCAGTCAACCAGTCAAAATTATTATTTAGAATAAATTGTAAGTAAGAATGCAAAGTCAAACAGAGGAGTCTAATTTGTAAATAGGTTATATGACACAATCCCCAAACATGGGTTGATTTTTTTTAATATCTTATGAACTGTACCAGTGGTATGTGTGTTAGGTTAATTGCTGTCTCTAAATTGGTGTGATATAAGTGATTATAGGTGTCTAAGTGAGTATGTTAATTCCCTGTAACCATGATCTGGAAAAAAGGTTTGAAAATGGTTGATTGATTAAATATCATTCAGCAGTATATACTTGTACTTAAAATGCACTTCAGCTCTAACTGTAATTCCCCTTAATTTCCTTTGGTGTCTTTAAGTACATGATTCCCTGTTAAGTTGAATTTGCTGGATCTGTTTTATCAATGTCTTTCAGAATTTTGAAGACCTGGTTTAGGTCTCCATGCAGTTTCTTCTGCTCAAGACTAAACAGGTTCAGTTCTCCGAGTCTGCCAAAGTATGACATGTCCTGAAGTCTTGGGATGCACTTGGTTGCTGTCCTTTGCACAGCTTCATAAACATACATACAATGAAACTGAAACAATGTGTCACTAAATAACCTCTTCTTTTAAAATGAAAATAAAATGTACATATATAAAATTGTAAGAGGTTTCTGTCTGCAACACAAAAACTAGTGCACCCCTGGCTGTTGAAGCCCGATCTTGATTAGTTGATAGTTTATGACAAACAACCCCACCCATTATTTTGGCATCCGCCTCACATGACCTTGAATTTTGAGTCTGAGTCTTTCTCAATACCACTGAAGTTGTGGGAGCACACATCCCATAACAGCAAATGCCCCACTGCGCACAAGCAGAACAGAGCCACGGCCATGCAGCATATATGTAGCATTACTAACATGGACCAAACCCCATCTACAGCAACAAGAAAGTTGTATCAGCACATACACAAACCCCTCCCACCATTTCACTGATGATGAACAAGAAACAATAACATGACAAGATACTATCACACATACCAAAGTGAAATATCAGCCTGATATTCCACAGGAGCTGCATTAACAAACGATTCAGAACATACACGCAGCATCCTCTCTTCTCCAACCTTGTGGTAATTTTGAAAACAAAGAATACAATTCCCATCATTTCCATAAATAGACAATTTCATTAACACCTAAAACAATTTCATTATGGGCATGGGCAAAAGTGTGACGTTGTCAAAGATAGCAGCTCCTACGTTTATTTCCTCATCCACTTTGTGAAAGCATTCTCATTCCATCACTGAAATACAACATTTATCTTATGCAGTATATCCTTTTCTCTCATTGTCTGTTGTGTTTAGTCAAGTTGCATTTACAAAAAAAACTTTGGCCCCCTTTATTTAACCCACATCATTTTTGGAGTCCAAAACTGACTTATACAGCATTTTCATTCTACTGCCAATTGTGATGTTATATTTGACATCAACTACGCAGCAGTATTTGCCCCACCGTCTTGCACTTTATTTTACTTTGTAAACCACACTTGATAATAATTCTGAAATATACAAACTTCCGTTTTTGAAAACACCAACACTGTTATCCACTTGCATATCACCATTAACTTGATAATTCATATGAACAGCCAGCATTAACCACTTTTTTATTATGCAAAGTTAAAACATAGTTTAAAAAAAAGAGGAACACTATGTGATGGATCTAAGCTACAACAGAACAGAGTGGACACCAATTTCCTCTAGAGCTCATGCAGGTGCTCATTTTTAGAATGTGAACAGAAGACAACACTTTTCTGTGAGTTAAAGCAGTTACTAACTTTTGTTTTTGGTTGATAGACATTTATTAAAACTCACTATATAATAATTCAGTGCTTATTTTTGCCTTTCACTGCAACTTTTTGGCCAGTTTTTTACTTTTACTTTATTGACTTTAGATCACCTTTATAACATAAATGACTACAGGTAGTCCCCAGGTTACGGACATCCAACTTATGACTTATGGACAGGGCCACAGCTGCGACGCATGCGCCTCAGTAACTGCCGCTCCGTCATCTTCAGCCTGGAGACGCTGCAAGAGGTACCTGGATGGAGGCTGGAAGGGGGCGATTTCACTGCTCGCGTAGTGTAGTGTCCCTCGGGTGACTCCCGGCGGCAAGCAGTAACCCGTGGTCCATAGTCACCAGGGCCACAGCTATCCTTCGTTATCCTCCGCTCACTACGCCACTGCAGCTACTGCTCCTGACTGGACGCAGGCTGGGTGGAGCGGAGGAGGGCGTTTCACTGACCGCCCACCACACACGGCTGCCCCGTTCGTTCTTGGTGGACGGCTGGTAATGCTGCAAGCCGTGACCTGGTTGTGGCTGAATGGAGGCCATTGAGGGTGAATAGGGTGGTGGGGGGTAGCATTGTAGGGTGTCTGCCTGTTGAATGGGGGCAGTGGTGGGCGATTCACTACCCGCCTTTGGCCGCACTGTGTTCTTTCTCAGCGGGCGGACACTGCAGGCAGCATACTGTAGTGGAGGTGACTGTGTAGTAGGCGGGTAGTGAACCGCCCCTCGTCACCCCCATTAATTCTCAATAGCAAGCCTGCTTGTACTGTTACGCACATAGCAGGAAGTTGTCTCTTGTCAGTACATCAGACGTGTTGACAACGGGTGCCTTCCTGCTGTGATAGCGTGTACAGTGCTGTGCAGAAGATCTCATCTTAACCTTTTGTCTTCACCCTTCAATAATGTCTCTGAAACACAAATCTGATGCAAGTGCTGGTTATACAGTAAAGAAGAGAAAAACCATCACCATTGAAAATAAAGTAGAAATAATAAAAATGTCAGAGAGAGGTGAAACTCCATTATTCATTGGCAGAGCACTTGGTTACTGTCAGTCAACAATAGCATTTATTAAAATAATGTACCTGTTCCAACTTACATACAAATTCAACTTAAGTACAAACCTACAGTCTTTTTCTCGTACGTAACCCAGGGACTGCCTGTACTACTACTGGCACTGTCCTGTACTGCCCCTTAAAATATTTAATGAAAAGCGTGATATACTGTATAGTTTTATTTTTGTATTACTTCATCTTTTTGTTTTCAATTTTTCTTGTTTTCAGTAAGACATTTCTTTCACATTACACTGCCTCTGAATTTTTTTTCCCCATTTCTTTTTATTTGAGGACCACACAAGCACATACTTAGTATCAGCAACTCCTTATCTGTGTCATCCATTATGATCTCTGTTGATACTCCCCCATTACATGGTGCCTGTATGTTCGTATTTGAGTTTACCTTATAATGGTGGGTTACACCCATTTCAGTTGCCTTTTCTTTGAGGATCGGAGGTTGTGTGTTCCACTAGTATTAATAATAATATAGTAATATAGTGTTGGCTGATATGCTGTAAGAATATCCTAAATAGGATTTTAAAGTAAATTGTTGTGAGTTTAAAAGGAATTAACCTAATGTATTTCTTGATAAACTACACTATTTCTGATAAGGAAGCTGACTTAACAGAATACAATAAAGATGATAAACGATCGAAATATCCAGAAAATAAGTGAGCTAAAATAAAATGGAAACTTAACAGTATATTTCAAATATCTACATATCTATATTGAAATTTAAGCTTTTATTCACCTTCTTCTTCTTCTTTCGGCTACTCCCGTTAGGGGTTGCCACAGCGGATCATAAAGGCTAAAATCAGTATAAATTCTGTCAGGCCCTTTTCACCTTTAATATGTTATAAATCTATGTTTTGGATTTACTTGGTTTGACTGGTACCATTTTTAGAATTTCTATATTCTGATTTCATTAAATCTGTTAATTTTATTGTCCTGGCAGTTGTTTTGTTAGGTATGATTTCAGCATTTTGTGTTAATAATTGTGTGCCAATGGCAATATTGCTTACCATTGCAATGTCATTGTTCTCTACCTATTTCATATGGCAGCATTTTGTTGTCTTGTATATTGGATTAAAGGCAAAACAACGAAGGACAAATTCTACTGTAAGTTAGGGCTGTTAGTAAAGTTAGTTTTAGGACTATGATTACATTTCTTTTGACGATGTTTTTCGTTTGACATTTTGGGTTCGATGATTAGCTGATGGTTCTTTAGTCTTCAATGGCTCTCTGCCAGTGTCTCTGCTTGTTCCCTTAAGCTTGTTTAATCTCCTGGGACCTCATGCATAAAGCCGTGCATAGAATTCACACTAAAACATGGCATATGGGCAAAAGCGGAAATGTGCATACACACAAAGAAATCTACATGCATAAATCTGTGCGAATGCCAACTTCCACATTCTTCCGCTCCATAAATCCCGGTCAGCGAAAAGTAACGCACGTGCACACGCCTGCTGCCCCACCCCAACTCCTCCCAGAATTACGCCTCTTTGAATATGCAAATCAGTATAAATAGCCCTTAAGATCAGCATTCTGTGAAAAGGCAATGGCAAAAGCATGGGGGAAAGTAGAAGAATTTCAGCGAATACCAAGTGGAGGCAAGGAAAAACATACTATTTGTTGGTTTAAACAGTGGTATAAATAACAAAAAGAAGTTGATCGAGTGACATAGACTGTCGGAGAAACTCGAAAGCTCAAGTTCATAAAGTCGCACAGTGCCCGAAATAAAAAAGAAGCTGTCAGATATCAAAGTCGCCTTGAAAAAATTAGGGACACGGTGACAAAAAAGATTGAAATGTCAACTTTAATCTCAAAATTTCCACTTTAATCACATAGTTTATTTTGTCATTAAAGTAGAATATCATAAACTTCATCTTTAAATCATTTAATTTACTAGTTTCTCAAATGCCATTGTAACTAAAGTACCACGTTAAATGCTTTGTTTTGCATGTGTTCTTCTATGTGCTCTATGTTTGTGAATCACTATGTGCTACTTAAACGGGCTTTCTCTTCCTCCAACAGGGCACAGAATTCCTTACATTCGTGATATTATAGCTCTTTGAATAATTAAAATACCGAGATGTATACTTGATATCATTTTCATGATGATAGAAGTTAAAGTATGTTATTAAACATGGGAACATGGTGGTGCAGTGATAGTGATGAGATGGCACCCTGTCCAGAGATTGATCCTGCCTCCTGCAAGATGCTTGCTGCTCTGTGCGCGACCTTTGATGAAATTATTTATTGCAGCAGTACTGTCTCTTTCAAACGTACTAACCTCCAATTCCTGTCTTTCCTTTTCTTTCTCCAAGTAACCAATCACCACATAATCAGCTCTGTAATAGATGTTAAGCCATGTGTAAGCTTAGAACGCAGATTCTTCAAAACATTTAAGGAACATTGGAATATCTTCATAGTAAATGTTTAGTTAATTTTTACATCTGTCTTTCCAGTGTTGCGCCAGCCCCAGCAAGGATATAGTGCGAGGCAGGAACAATCCCTCAACTAGCTAGCGCTGCGACACCATATCCTCACGTTTAATTATTAACAATATATATTATTTAAATGACGTTAACATTTTATCTGTATAATGTAATAAACATATTTTGCTGCATTTAATGTTAAAAATGATATCGTCATCATATGTAAATACGCGCTTTATAAAGTGGCTCAGGTTGTGCAATATTATAACTGTATCGCAAGTTTACAGTGAGGTAATTGTACTTATAAGTACAAACAGTTCTACAAGGAGCATTTATGAGTGCGATTGAGGAGGACTGATTGAGTGCGTTTATAGTTCTTGAGATGAAACTGGTTCTGAGCAGCGAGGTCCATACAGGAAAGGCTCTGAAGCATTTGTTGTATGAGAGCAGTTCAATAGACAGTGCGCATGGCTGAGGCAGTGTGTGCTTGATGCTGTATACCGATAATTCTCTTTCCGATCAGGAGCTGTAGAGCTGTGATTCCACACACAGATACAGTGGGATAAATACTCTGAGTGGTGCATTGAGAGGTACAACGCTAAAGCAGCTATGGCATTTGGAATAGTTTGGCCATTCCGGGGACCATTATATTGTTACAGGTTAATTACAATCAGATTTACAAACTAATAAACTATATGTGGTTAATTTCAGTGTATTTGATAAAGCCGCATCAGGGATGTGGATCTAAAAAATAAAGGGAAACCACACTTGAACAAAACCACCGCTTTGACACTGGGTGCCGCCAGTTTGCAAAACCGAGCGCAGAGCTTGTGTACGCCAGGCATTTAGCTGGCGTGAAAATGTGCATGGCTTTACGACAGGTTTAGGTTTTATACATCGCGATTTGAGTGTGGAAATGGGCGTACACAACATTTATGTGCATATGCACCGTTTATACATGAGGCCCCTGGTCTTACTGTCTTTCAAAATAAAGAATAAGACAGTGACATCTCTGAACACTTGTTTCTCCTCATGTGATAATTACATCTTAATGTAACCATCAATTTTTAGGTGAAAATAAAAGGGTTGTTTTAGGGAAAAACAAATAATAAAAAAAAAAACTTCCAAGATCTTGGTTACTTTTTGCAACACAGTTAGCCAGTAGTATGCCTAATGGAAAACAGTTGAACTTTAATTCAGGAGCCACCTTCTGACTAAGATGATTGTCAAGTGTATCCCTGTACTATATTGTAGTAGACTGTAGTATTTAAGCTTCTTTTTTATTTAAAGGATTTTTTAGTGTTTTAACTTTTTTCAGGTTCATGGTGCTATCATAAATGTGATTTAACATTTCAGATGCAGTATTTTGTGAAAACAGTGAGCCACGATCTTTTGAAGATAAACAAAAAAGAGCAAAAATTACATTTGAAGAAATGATGGGTTACATTCCAGGTTTGCTTATTTGCTTATTGATTTATGTATTTTATTGCATTATTTTCTAATGTTAAAGTTTAAATAATGTTTACATGTATTGTAAGCTGTAACATTATCTAACAATTTTTACTTGTTTTAAGCTGTAACATTATCTTAGTTTTTGTTCAACAACAGTTGTTTGGAAAGTATTTCTATAAAAAGGTTTGTTTCTGTTATAATTAAGCCTGAGAGGCTTAACTGTATGTACGTTGTTGAATTCATGCCAACAATATATTTTAGAAAAAAAAATCTTTCGTTATCTTTCTTTCCTAGACTTCATTGGAAAATGTATTGGTGAAGAAGCTAAATATGAAGGGATTCGTCTGCTGTTTGATGGACTCCAACAACCAGTTCTTAATAAACAGGTATATAGTGTAAACTAAGAAATGGAGGTTAATGAGTTTAAAAAACATTGTTACTTAATCAAATAATGTCCCATTGAGTTTTCTTATCTCTTATATTTTATTATCTGAATGATTTTTGACTCCCTGTGACCCTGACTTGACAATTAAGGGATTAATGGCTTGGGGAAATGATTGGCATTAATTTATAAATAACTTTAATTTTAAATGTATCATCAGCTAGTACAATTTCATAAATTCTCACAAGTGACAGTAAATTAGAGCAGCCATTACACTATATTCCATCAGTTATCAGTAACTACAACATATTGGCCAGATTTAGCCTACAAAATGTTTCAATATAATTTGCAGACATTTCATATATCCATGTACCAAAAGCATATGTCTGACCTCCCATGTTCATATTAAAATATGGTATAACAGTAAAACAATATTTAAACTGTAACGTGTACTACAAAAGCTAGACGTGTATAGCTTGATTCCATTTGCAACTTTAAGACTTGCACATTTATTTTCAAGAAACTTCTGTACTTAAGGCACAACCTTCTTACTTGGGCTGGCAGGTTAACATTTTAAGGATTGTAATTATCAAAGTAAGTTTATTGTGTAGACCCTTAAAATGTAAATTTTAAACATTTGTTGATCCCTGCTGTAGGATGATAAGGTTAGCTATTCCTAAAATTTATCAGCACCATTTGGTCAAATCATTTATTTTCTTACCCACTTACTCAGTTCAGGATCACAGGGACCCAGTATCTGTTTTAGCAGAATTGAGTACAAGAAGAAAGCCAACTAACCCACAATCATACTGGGCCGATTAATAGTTTCCTAATCTGTATGAGGAATGATGAATGTGAACTGGAGATGCTAGAAGAATATGCAAATCCATAGATAGTGCAAGGGTTAAAATTCAAACCAATGACTGAGCCAGCAGTGTTAAGTACTGCTCCAAAAACTGTCTTGATATGTAAAATGTTACAAGTTACAAGAGAAGGTTTTTAACTATATTTCTGAAATCTTTTTACATTTTAAAATTCATATTTGAAAAGTCACTAATATTTAGTGAACATGTTTAACTATAAAAGCATTGTTTAGTTATGTTTTTTTATATTGCCTACACTGAAGACACATTATAGCTTGATTAATTTTATCAGCTGTAACATATATTAACATTAAAAATTCCTTATGTATACATTAGCTGAGAAACTCAATCTTATTGGGCCAAGATGGGCCATGTTGATGCATACAGGTGTTGTATAATGCAACAAAAATACTGAAGTGTTATGACCTTATTCATAACCAAAGCCAAGAGGAGAAGGGTGTTGTTCTAGAGTGCTTTTAAAAGTCCTCGATGTTTCATGCTTTCAGCTTTTAATACTTAAGCTGTGACAACATTGTGGTATTAAATGGACAGTATAATGGTTTAGTAAAGTTCACCTTTTAAGTCATGTATGGAGAGGTGTGGAGCTACTTTTTTCTATTTGTATAGTAAGCTGAAATGGCCATGTATTTCACAACTCAAAAAGAATTTATACCTAGTTTGCTTCTTTTGTGAAGCAGAATAGTTTATATATTTTTTTTTTTTTACTTTTTTTAAATTCTTGGTTGTATTATGTTAGTTTTCAGATAAGCGATGTAGAATATATTTTTTTTTATAACTGATAATATTTAAGATAAAGACTTGCTTCTGCAACATCCCATTATTAAAAAAAAATAAAAAATACAAAAGTAAACATTAGTGTTATGTATCACATAATGCTGATACTCTTATCTACACGCTGTTTTCCTGTGTTAATTCATGGGGATAATTCAGTGTACAGTAAATCCCCCAAAATTTGCAGGGGTTACGTTCCTAGAGCAGCCGCGAATTGTGAAAAACCGCGAAGTTTGGATGTGGTTAAATAAAATGCCTATTTTCATAGTTTCAACCCTAAATATGCCCCCAAAACACTTTAATTTTCACTGCCAGAAGCCTTAGAAGGTGCAGGGCGTTTTGGCGGCATCTTGGGGCTTTAACCCTTAAATTGCCACATACTTGGGGGTTAATGCATTCCTGGACGCCAAATACTTTTTTGCTGCACTTTAAGTAAACATCACAATTAACAAAGAAAGGTGAAATGTTAATGGAACACATTTTTTTCATGCAAAGAGCATCACAGTTACTGCAACACTGATCATTTTACACACTGCTAATGAACTTAAAAACTATTGGAACAATATGTACAAAGTGCAACTGACCCCATGGACAAAACTCAGTAAATCACTGAGCCAACTGCACTTGAACTGGCTGCACACAAGCACACAGAGGTAAGCGCTGACGCTTGCAGGCTAGTCTAGTGCACTGGCTCAATCCCAGGGTGAGGCTGCAATGCTGCAGGGTGTCACACTTGGGTCATAGAATTGCACAGAAACACAGGAGATTGTAGAGACAGGAACTTTATTTAAACACTTCAAACAAACAAGTCTCTTTCAGAAGTAAAATGAGCTCAGTATGCAGTTAGTTATCGATTAAAGAATAGACAAACATTATAGGGGAGCACAACCCCTAACAGGAGCAGAGAATGTCTGGGAGAGGAGAGAGAAACAAAGCAATCAGCCAAAAGGACAGGTACTGTTCAGGCTTTTAAGTAAGTGTAGCGCCGCACAAGAAGCCACAATTGAGAAGACAGTGATTTATTTATTTTTGTGGTGGAGATTCCAGGGACGCACCCAGCCTTGACCCAACCCACGCGCACTCACAAACAGAGACAAAAACAAAGCAAACCAGTAATCAAACAGCAAATAAAGAATGTAATGAAAAAAATGAAATAAGAAAACGATACCACCCCTGTTCCCCTTACGGCAATTACACATTAAATACAACAAAGCACAAAACATAAATCATGAAAAGTTCATGAAAAACGGCAAACAGATGAAATGTAATGATGAAAACAGATAGTCCAGAGATCCGCACGTTGAATGGGAATGTACAGATAGTCCTACCGGTAGTTCCTGAAATGGTGAAGACGGGTGGACGGGTTCAGGAACGCTCCTTTCTTTGCAGGATGGCCATTAATCCACTTACAGTCCTCATGTACAGAGGCAGATGGCAGACAATCCAGACACACAAAATTAATAAGTAGAGGTAACCCAACAGAAGGCAGAGAGGAACTTGAAACACAAATTACAAAAACTTTTTTTTTTTTTTTGCTTTTGGTCATCGGCCCTCATTTTAAAAGCCGCGCTGACATCCTTTGACCTCAACAGCCCTAGCACCCTCAGCAGAAGACCAATCAGAGCCACTGCAGGCACTACTGGGAGTTGCAGTTTCAAATTCTATTAGCTACTTTCACCATCCCAAGTCGCGGTTTTCTCTACAGCTGCTTCCTGTTCTCTAAACAGTACAGTGTTGCCACGAAAAAGGCCATAAAAATTGCGGAGGATATTTGTGGTTTTCGCTAAACAATTATTAGTTAGGTTCTAAGGAAAAATCTGTGAATGACTGAGGTCATGAACTCTGAACTGTACTCTTAATACAGGGATCTACTGTACTCTTAATAATTCAATAAATGTTAACTTTGTAGATCTTGGGTACCACACATTTTCCCCACTTGATCTGGCACACAAACAGAAAAAATGGAGCCACATGTTGTTTCCTGCCTATCGTGCCCTAATAACAGCAGCGTTTCACTTGCTTCAAAACAGTATGTTTAAAGTGCTGCTGAATCACACAGCAACACAAATTTGTCTCTACACTATGTGTTCAAAAATATGTACAGTGCCTTGAAAAAGTTTTTGGCCTTCTTCACACAGTGTCAGGCCATAAACTATAGATGTCCAACAGCTTTGTACATAGAGGTGCCCATTATCTTTTATTTGAATTTTTTTCAGCTCCTCAGCCAAAATCTGTTTCAAAATTTACAATAAAAGAAGAACTCAGTTAGTGGAACAAAATATCTGCTTATAATGTAATTTAGGGTGAATAATTCAATTAATATAACCATATGACTTGACACAAGTAGACATTCCGCAGTCAGTCAGTCAAATCCAAAAATGAATGAAGACAGTTTTATTAATGTGTGTAAATTCAGTGACCACATCCTGGAATTTTTAAAGGTCTCACTGTAAACACTACCACAACCTATTCATTCACAAAAATAAATACTTGTCAGGTCAGGTTGGGGAACATGCACTGACAAGCTGGTTCACCCTCTGGAAATCACACTACGTGGCCATAGTGCTATAATTGATGATCCCTCACAATGTAAGTAATGTGTCTCATTTGGGACTCTATGAGCACTCATTTGTTTAACACAAAGTCAAACCAGTGGTACCCAAAGATTCTTTGAAATCACACAGTGCCGAAGATGGCCAGTCTTCGTCTCATGTCACTGAATAGCATCCATATAGCAAAACAAGAAGCACCAGGACTCTAAAGGCTTGGACCTTCATCCTTTTACAAAGATATCAGGAGTGCCACCACCCCTTTTCAGTGACCTCATGACTCCCTTCCCCCACCCATGCTTTCCCAATCCATCTACTGATTTCATCAGAAGGGTCACAAGAGACATGAATGTCACTGCCGAGGTAAGTAAACCTCTCGACACAGTTGGCACCCTCTCTGCCAACAGACACACTGCTGATGACTGTTTCCAAGAGGTCATTAAAGGTCTGGATCTTGGTTTTTATCCAGGATACTCACAAGCCTAGACACTCAGACTCCTCATTCAGTCTCTTGAGAGCTCCTATCATGGCTTCCATTGATGCCACGAAGATCACAGCATCATCGTAAAAATCAAGATCATTGAATCTTCGCCAACAGATTTCCCACAGCCACTTGACCTCACAACCCAGCCCAACACCCAGTACATGCAAACATTAAACAGAGTACGAGCAATAACACAACCCTGATGAACCCCCTGAATCAACTGGGAAAAACAGAGGTTCTGCCTCCATTCTGCCCAGCTGTGACAGTACCACTGTACAGGCCAGCCATGACATCCAGCAACTTCTGTGGGATCCCGTGAAGTCTCAGGATGTCCCACAGGGCAGATTGATCAAATGAGTCAAAGGCTGCAAAGAAACTCTGCCAATATTCACATATATGCTTGATGATAACCCTCAGTGCCAGGATGTGGTCAATTGTAGACTTCTTAGGTATAAAACCAGACTGCTCAGGTTCCTGTTATGTGAGCAAGTAATCATGGATCCTATTGAGGATAACCCTAGCAATGACCTTACCTGGCACTGAGAGCAGTGTTATCCCCCTGTAGTTGCTACAATCCAGGTGATCACCCTTCCCTTTCCAGATAGGGACGACAAGTTCCATTTTCCAGTCAGTTAGGATGATGCCACAACTGCAGCATCATCTGTAAGGACTATTCCATCAACTGCACTGACTGCAAGGAGCAGATTCGGATGTGTGCAATGCTTTGATTCCTCTGTAAGCAGGAAGTGAGTCGCTAGACCATAGATGGTGTTCTACTTTTTCAGAGATTCCTCTACCAAATGCCTCCTTATCTGCCCTTAGAGCCCTGGCAGCCATCCTTCCCAGTACAGACCAGAGTTGCCGTCAAGCCATGTGCTGACTCCTCTTGATAATGTTCAGGGTGCCTTGTGAGATAAAATACCTCCTTCTGTGAACATCGGCAACACAAACACAACCCTCAGCAACCTTTAGGATCTTGCCACGGAAGGCCTCCCACATCACATTAAGATCAGCAGTCTCACCCAAGTCTGCAAGTTCCTCATAACTGTGTGCAGACTCATTAGAAACAGCCTTGATCTTGGAGTCTGGTTAAGTCCAGCCTAAGTCTATTAGTAGATGGTAGTCTACTGTATCTAAGTTGGACCTTCAGAGTTGCAACAACAAGTATTGGAATACCAGGTCAAATGATGCGGATCAGGGCATTGATCTTTTTGCAAAGTCAAGAAACATATAGCCACCTTCACCACGGTTGCCAGACCCAAGGGGACCGATACAATCCTCAGCCAGTGGTCGCATTGAAGACACCCATGACCAGGGGAGTGTCACCTCACAGGCACTCGTCAACTACCAAGCGAAGTTGCGAATAGAATGTTTCCCTCACTGAGACATCACTCACCACAGTCAGAGCATACATTGAGACTATAGACTAGACTCCCAGACTTTGCCTTAATCTGAATCTCGGTACGCTCATTGAAAGGAATGACATTAGACACCTTTGGAATGAGCTACTCCTGGAGTATGACAGCCATCAGAGTGACCAGGCCAATTAAAGTTGTACTCACCTGCAGAGATCTGGCCAGTCCCAGGTTTGCGTACCTTAGAGAGTGCCACCACTGAAATGCGGAGTTTATGAAGCTCCTCTGACAGCAGAGGAAGATAGTCATCATGCTAGAGACACAAGATGTTCCACACACCTACCTGGATGGGCCAGTACACCAGTTCACATCCCCAACAGATCTGACCCCATTGGCTTTCCGGTGGTTTTGACTTTACTGGGGGTGAGGCTCTTAATAATGCGAGCTGACTTCCTAGGGACGGCTGTAGCCGAGCTACTCTCATGGAGAGCAGAAAGGAATCTTGTCTGCCATTTCTGTGCTGCGTGAAGTTTTTATGGTGGCTGGACTGCTGATCCTGCCACCAACCCCCAAGTTTTCTCTGTGAGTTGTGACAACTGTGAAAATTATTATACCTTTTGTCATTTTCCTTGATTATTCAGCTGAGTATTTCCCTTAGCTCATTAAACACTCTAATCTGTAACGCTGCTGCATCGCATCAGCATATACCAGGATTTGACTGCTGGCCTGGTCACTGTTGTGTAAAGTTTGCACATTCTTCCCATGCCTGTGTGGGTTTTGCTGTGATTCAGATTGTCGGATCCTACGTACCAAAGATGTGCAAGTTAGTCTAGTTTGAGGCTGTAATTGGGCGTAATGAATAAACTTATGGTTGTGAGTGCTTTCTGCTATGGACTGGTTCCCTGTAGTAGGTTTTTTTTCCTGTTTTGCACTAATTGGAAACTGACATACTGTCTGCTTGCCTTTGACGCTTTAATGGTAGAAGTACATGAGAAGACATAATTAGTGAATGATTATAGAACTATTTATTAAACTATTGGCTCAGTGAATGAGGATTTTTTAGGTGCATGCAATTATGCTTCTATTTTTAAAAGTGTATTTAGAGTATTAATTGACTTTTTAATCGTATGTATTTTGGGTACGTTTTTGATACTCTATATTTAATTGCGTGTTCACTCTTAAGCTTTTTGCTTCATGCTGTTACTTTCTTTTTTTATACTTAATTAATTTTAAAAAGATCTAGTATACAGTACTTAGCATTTTCGTTTTTCAATTTTCTAAATTGTAAGAACAAACAACCTTGTAATATTATTTTCCATTCATTTTTAAAAAATTAAATCAATAATCTGTTCTTTTCAGCTTACGTATGTTTTATTAGATATCACAATTCAAGAACTTTTCCCAGAACTTAATAAGGTAAATATTTACCTTTTGTTTACTTTGTACTTAAAAATTCTTCAAAATTATGTTGATTTACATGATTTGTAAATTTTTACACTTATTCCAATCCTCTTTTTTAACTAAAAAATACAGTATATAATTAGACATGAAATATTTTCATTGCTGTAAGCAAAAACTAAAGATTATAAGAGAATCAGAAAACAAAAGATGTGTTTTTATTGTTGTATTTCAGAAAGGTTTTTGCAAAAATGTTTCATACATTAATTTTAGTTATTACTCAATAAAAGTTCAAGAAATGTTGGGATTTTAGGCCAAGAAGTTGAGAATCACATTTTATAGATACTGCTATTTAGGTTTCAGCCTATTTGGTACAATACATTTTCACATGTGATAAAATAAACAAAATGTAGGAGCATTCTGGGTTTTTTTGTTTAATATTTGGAATGCTCATGCTTGTGTATTCTCATATTATTAGAATTATTGGCACATTGTTGTTAGACATAACATTAAGTTTTCATTTTGCTGAAATTATATAGCATATGCTCAGAATGAGGAGGGCACTGTGTCACTTGCACAGCAAAATGCATTTCTTCTCATTTCCCATAAATGGCATACCACAATGAAATACTTTTTCTATGTTTAAGTGTTTGGGTTCATTGTGCTTTTCTTGGTATACATTGTAGAAAGTGTTTGAAATGAAACATTTAATTAGCAAGCATTAACACGTGAAGTTGAAGTACTCCTGTCTCCTTCAACTGACTAGTGCCTTTGCATTTAGAGACTGATTTACAGCAAGTTTTGAATTCTCCACAAAGGAAAACTGATTTAATCTAAAAGAAGATAATGAAGCTAACACTTTTTTACACTATGGATCTCTTTCTTCCTCTTGGGCACAGAGGGTTTTGAGAATTTTTCTAGACAAAATCTTAATTGAAATTGTTGGTCATATTTGTTTGAAATGTTTACACATGTTGCACAGCTGCTGGTGATATGATATGAATTAGTATCCACTTTCAGTTCTGAGGAAAATTACTTATTAGTTATCTTTTGCAATTTGTGTATTTCTATTGTAAACATAATAAAAGTGACCTGTTCAAAAATTTGAAATGAATGTAGTAGTTCCATTTTATTTACTAATTTTTTCCTAATATAACTCTCTTTATTGTTACTAGGCACAGAAGGAGATTCACAGTGGTGCATCATGGAAGTAAAGAAGTACTGTCAAAGTGCTCTGAACACTACAGGCACATCCAAAAAAACTTCATTGTTACAAGTTTAAATGATTTAATGTACAGAATATCAAAACTTGCAATTGTAAGAAAAAATGTACTTGACTGCATTAATAAAGATTATTTATTGATTTGCAGTATTGACATTTGCCTTACCTTTTTAAATATACGGGGTACATTCAAAAAGTTTCTGCACTTTTTTTTTTTTTTAACTCTACAGTGGGATGCAAAAGTTTGGGCAACCTTGTTAATAGTCATTATTTTTCTGTATAAATCATTGGTTGTTACGATAAAAAATGTCAGTTAAATATATCATATAGGAGACACACACAGTGATATTTGAGAAGTGAAATGAAGTTTATTGGATTTACAGAAAGTGTGCAATAATTGTTCAAACAAAATCAGGCAGGTGCATAAATTTGGGCACCACAAAAAAAATGAAATCAATATTTAGTAGATCCGCCTTTTGCAGAAATTACAGCCTCTAAACGCTTCCTGTAGGTTCCAATGAGAGTCTGGATTGTGGTTGAAGGTATTTTGGACCATTCCTCTTTACAAAACATCTCTAGCTCATTCAGGTTTGATGGCTTCTGAGCATGGACAGCTCTCTTTAACTCACACCACAGATTTTCAATTATATTCAGGTCTGGGGACTGAGATGGCCATTCCAGAACGTTGTACTTGTTCCTCTGCATGAATGCCTTAGTGGATTTTGAGCAGTGTTTCGGGTCGTTGTCTTGTTGAAACATCAAGCCCCGGCACAGCTTCAGCTTTGTCACTGATTCCTGGACATTGGTCTCCAGAATCTGCTGATACTGAGTGGAATCCATGCGTCCCTGAACTTTGACAAGATTCCCAGTCCCTGCACTGGCCACACAGCCCACACCATGATGGAACAACCACCATATTTTACTGTAGGTAGCAGGTGTTTTCTTGGAATGCTGTGTTCTTTTCCTCCATGCATAACGCCCTTGTTATGCCCAAATAACTCAATTTTAGTTTCATCAGTCCACAGCACCTTATTCCAAAATGAAGCTGGCTTGTCCAAATGTGCTTGAGCATACCTCAAGCGGCTCTGTTTGTGCTGTGGGTGGAGAAAAGGCTTCCTCTGCATCACTCTGCATACAGCATCTCCTTGTGTAAAGTCGCGAATGGTTGAGCGATGCACAGTGACTCCATCTGCTGCAAGATGATGTTGTAGGTCTTTGGTGCTGGTCTGTGGGTTGACTCTGACTGTTCTCACCATTAGTCGCTTCTGTCAATCCAAATCTTTCTTGGTCTGCCACTTCGAGCCTTAACTTGAACTGAGCCTGTGGTCTTCCATTTCCTCAATATGTTCCTAACTGTGGAAACAGACAGCTTAAATCTCTGGGACAGCTTTCTGTATCCTTCCCCTAAACCATGATGGTGAACAATCTTTGTCTTCAGGTCATTTGAGAGTTGTTTTGTGACCCCCCATGTTGCTACTCTTCAGAGAAAATTAAAGGAGGAGGGAAACTTACAACTGACCCCCTTAAATACTCTTTCTCATTATAGGATTCACCTGTGTATGTAGGTCAGGGGTCACTGAGCTTACCAAGCCAGTTTGAGTTCCAATAATTAGTTCTAAAAGTTTTGGAATCAATAAAATGAAAACGGTGCCCAAATTTATGCACCTGCCTGATTTTGTTTGAACAATTATTGCACACTTTCTGTAAATCCAATTAACTTCATTTCACTTCTCAAATATCACTGTGTGTGTCTCCTATATGATATATTTAACTGACATTTTTTATCGTAACAACCAACGATTTATACAGGAAAATAATGACTATTAACAAGGTTGCCCAAACTTTTGCATCCCACTGTATTTATTAAGAATTTCAAAAACAAAGTACACTGTACATAATTTTTCTACAGAGTTGCCTTCCTTTGTGATGCAATTTTCCCAGTTCCAGGTTCTTTCTTCATTCCTCTTGGCCTTGGCTGTAGCATGCGGCACACTCTGTATTCGTTGCACTAGTACAGCCATTTTCGAACATTTCAATCCACTCATAGACAACTCTACGAGAGAGAACTTTATCCCCATACTGAGCACACATGCAGAGATGGAATTGTGCTCCCGGCACAACATTTGCCCACAAAAAGTGTACTCTTATACTAAATTGCAAGGGCAGCCTCTCAGACTCGACAATTACTACTTCTCTAGCCTTCACTGTTTACAACAAAAATATAAAAGTCCCTTGTACTAGCCACTTTCCCTGTTGAACACGGGTAAATAACAAGTACAGTGGTGCCTCGTACTTCAAACAATTCTAACATTGAATGTTCCAGAGTTCAAAAGCTAAATTTAACAAAAATTTGATCTGGGGTTCGAACGATACTTCTGTGTTTGAATTGCGACCACAGTGAAAGACTGCAGCAACAGATGGCACTCTTACTGTGAAAGTATCTCTTGCGTTACACTTGTGTGTTTTCAGTGCTGTTTATGCTTTATTTTTGCTATGTTTGGTGACCCCTATTAACCATGGCATCCAAGAATAGTGTGAAAGCAATAAAGCCTAAGAGGAAGGTTATAGTATGTTTATGCAAGGAGACTCCTCTTGCGAACAGTAATCTTTCTCTTCCTCTCCACCAGCCACATGGGACATCAGCACTCCTCACTAAGGTACAGTAAATTGAATTTTCACTTTATTATATGGATTCATTCACTTTCCATTATTTCTAATGGAGAAAATTGATTTGGACTTTAAACGATTCAGAGTTCAAGCGGTCTCCTGAAACAAATTAATTTCAAAGTATGAAGCACTACTGTATTTAAAAATTTTATCTCATGCCCTATATTTATCTTCAGCACCTTTCCTCTGTATCTGCATATTTCTGAACCACATTTTATTTGGGGTTTTCCCTGTAAGGCCTGTCATTATTTTGGAGTTGCCTTTCTTACCTTCAGACTGCTTTTATACTTCCCCCTCTATAAAGCGACTCTTTCAGTGTGCCTCCTGTGTCTTTTCTCCTCCTCGTGTGTCTCGCTTTTTCTGTTTCAGTCATCAAAACCAATCTGACTAATCATGTTGCAGTGACAGATTGGACACATTCATTGATCTTAGTGTTTTATTTTTACACTATATATATATATATATATATATATATATATAGTGACAGAGTAGGGGTTTTCTCGCACCCTTGTACCCTCAGACCACATGTCAGACACCAGATAAAAGTCCAAATAATTATTTATTATAATAATAAAGTGCACAAAGCACACTCTTCTCCACAATTCTCCAATAAACAAATCACAATAACAATCCTCTCCCAGACGCTTAGCCACCCTGCCTCCCAACTCGGCTTAGTGTCTGGGCTTTCCCAGAGTCCTTTTATACCCCCTGACCCGGAAGTGTTCCTGCCCCACAGTCCACAAGTCCTTTCCACTTACCGGTCATTGTAAAAGTCTTTCTCTTCAACCTGGAAGTACATCATTCCTCCCGTTCACGTGAGCAGGACGCACTTCCAGGTTATAGGGCACATAAGAGTCTATAAGCCTCGCTACAGCGACTCCTTGTGGTCCCCAAGGTATCCAGCAGGGCTGTGTATACAAAACTACAAAGTCCATGAGGCCCTGCTGGAACTGGGCATGTCCATGCTGTCGGGAGTCGGGAGAGCTCCTCCTGGCGGCCTGGGGGTGAGGACCGGTAACTCTTGCCGGACATCCATCACAATTCCCCCTTAGCGAAGCCAACTGCCCCAGCCCCGCGAGGAACGTCGTCCTCCAGGAGGACACGTCAGTCGGACCTTGGCTATGTTGTCTAGGCCCCCCAGAGAACCTTGGGGAAACGGTGTATCTTCTGTCCCACCGATCTCCTGTCCTCGGAGGACAGCTTCGCCACACGTGGCCCTGCCAATGACAGTTGTAGCGCCGACGTTGCCCTCCTGGCAGTCCTCCTCCGCGAGACTGAAAACACAGCGGGACCTCCGTCAGCTCCACCCTTTTCTCCGCCACAGGAGGTTTACTGGCCGCCTCACTGCTCTCCGACCATTTTTCCACCTTGTCTGTAGACCCATGGTGTATTTCGGAGATCCCCTGCTTACTCTGGAGCCGGCACACAGCTTGAGTCTCTCTATTGGGAAAAGAGAGCCCCTTTGCTGTTTGCACGCCTGTTGACTTTAAAGTAACCAGAAGCGGCGTCTTCAGCACCGTATCGCTCCGAGAGACGGCTCTTTTCAGCTGCTCTGGTACGATCGGCGCTTCCACCGCCCCTTCTGTCGTCACACCACATTCACTTGTAGGGCTCGTAGTGACTTGGCACCCTCTACTAAATAACTGCGGGCCCGTGTCACTATGTGTCCCCTTATTCTGTACGGTACCTGTAAAACTCACCTGTACCGCCAAATTAATCATGATGGGAGACTCCCGACCAAATCGCCGTAGGAATTCATCCACCCTCCTTAAAGGCGCTTTGGCCGCTGCTCCCAGATCCCCAGCGATCTTCTTTATTGTCTCCACCACCTGTAAAATTTGTGCATGGGCTGAAGCATCTTCTCCAGCTCGCGCACGTCCAAAAAGTTGAATTCAGCCAGAGGCAGGCTCGAGCCATCACAAGCCTTACCCTCCCGCTGGGAATAATACTACGCCCGCTCCTGCGCGTGCTCGGACAGGTCCCGCAAAGGGAGCCTGGGATTTTGAGTACTTTTCGGAGGTCCACGGTGCCGCTTTTTGCTGACTGCGATCCGTCTGTATCAATTTATCGACGGACCGATCAGTCATTTCCCGGACCTTCTTACCTTTTTGTAGGGAGAGCGGTGGTTCGCTCGCCTCCTCTTTCCCCTTCAGAAAAACCAAGTCCGTCTTTTCTTGGGCGAAGCCACAAACAGCTGGACATGGAACGTCACCTTCCTGGAATCCCTCGTGGTAGGTCACGTGTCCCTCGCCGGCACCGTAATGCGGAAGTCTTGCATTTTATTCATTCACCTGAACGAGAGCGTGCAATCGCCTTCGGGTTTTCCTTCTGCCTCCCGCTGAACCTTCGGATGGACAACTCTTTCCGGACATCCATCACAATATATATATATATATATATATATATATATATATATATATATATATATATATATATATATATATATATATATATATATATATATATATATATATATATATATATATATATATATACACACACCCTCATGAAGTCTGTTTCTGATTGTTTAGTCAGAGACATTCACACCAGTGGCCAGCCTCCTGAAGGTCATTTTGTAGGGCTCTGGCAGGGCTCATCCTGTTCCTCCTTGCCCAAAGGCGCAGATACCAGTCCTGCTGATGGGTTAAGGAGCGTTTATGGCCCTGTTCACAGCATAATCTTCCACATGCAAGCACCACACCTCAAATCAGTTCCAGGCCTTTTATCTGCTTAATTGATAATGACATAACGACGGACTTGCCCACACCTGCCCATGAAATAGCCTTTGAGTCAATTGTCCAATTACTTTTGAGCCCCTGAAATAAAGGGATTGTGTTAAAAAAATACTTTAGTTCCTCACATTTTTATGCAATCTTTTTGTTCAAACCACTGAATTAAAGCTGAAAGTCTGCACTTCAACTGCATCTGAGTTGTTTCATTTAAAATTCATTGCGGTAATGTACAGAACCAAAATTAGAAAAACATTGTCTCTGTCCAAACATTTATGGACCTGTGTGTGTGTATATATGTGTATATATATATATATATCTCCTTTTATATATAACTAGCCATGTGCGCCCAACTACAATGCTCGTGTTAAAGTTGTCTGTGAAGGGCTCACTGTTTAAATTCGGCTGCCAGTCATGAACTGGGCCCTTCGTCGCACAGCATTATGATTTTTTATAAGGGAAACAAAATTACAAAGAAAACCCTTGGACATTGATTCGATAGGAGCGGCCTACTCGGAATCACTGTCGAATCATAATATGTGGTGGTGTAGGAGCATTTCTACTTCTGTCCGTTCACAGTCCGTCTTGTTTTCACAACGCTATTGTTTCCTCTCACTATCTCTTCTCAACCTTTCTCCAATCTCGCAGGTTGCTTTGTGGCAATTCAAAGAGTAAGGCAATATACACGGAGCAATGGTTATAAAAGGGGAACACATAGGTATCCAGGCTCTTTAAACCATAAATAGGGATCACTTCACTGACATGTGAGAAAGCCACGGTACCACTGTTAGACGCACAGCACTCGCCGCCTACAACGTAACCATAATAATTTCCAGAACGTGCTGTAACATTGTCATTCATTTTACCCACTGTCTTTCTTTCATTCATATGTTACGTAGGCATGTACCTCTTATCTTCGGCAATCTCATTCTGTAACGAGGTCTCAGGAGCTAACCAGCGTAACACTGATCACCACCACCCCTTTCATTATTCCGGCACATTGTTGACAAACGTGAGTAACAACAATGTACTAAACTGGAAGGTGGTCTACGCATGCGTGGAATTCGTGGACAAAGATCAAGATCTAAATGAAGATCTCTTTAGTTAATTTAAACCACAACAATTTGTTTAGTTTGAATGTCTGTGTTTTGAGGTGTGACTGGTGTAGTACAGTCTTCAGTAGTATAAGCCTGGAGGAGATTCTTAATGCAATGTCTATGTTTTAGCCGTCTCTCTACTGCCCTCTAGTGCTGCTTCATCTAATTCATTCGCGGACAAACAAAGATCAAGATCCAAATGAAGATTATATATAGAGATTTGATACTATCCGTATGTATGGTGTTCGCAGCAATACCTCGAGCAGCCACAAGAGCAGCGACCACGAGAAGGATGTGTAGGAAACAAAGTCACATGACTGATGATGTGTGTGTGTGTATATATATATGTGTGTGTATATATATATATATATATGTGTGTATATATATATATATGTGTGTATATATATATATATATATGTATATATATA